>NC_143249.1:15156515-15459545 GCF_984573655.1 Nuphar pumila | reverse complement strand
TTCCGACACTTTCCTATTCCCTTAAAAATTACAATTTTTGACTTTTTCAAACCTTTCCTTTTTTCCGTTTTTTCTTCTTCTTTTTATTCTTGTCTTTTGGCAAGTGTGGACTCTTTTAGAGACCACCATTAGCAACTTTTGAAATTCGAAATTAATTATAATTTAATAATAAATAAATAAATAAATTATTAATTATTTATTACTAATTAAATATCCAGAAGCTTTCAGAGAGTATCTTATCCCTCTGGGAGTCTTTTTAATTTTAAATAACTTCAATTTAAACCTATATTATTGAATTTAAAGTTATATTTTAATTGGATATAGATTTTGGATTTGAATCCAGATCCAAGATCCAAATCCATATCAAAAGTTCATTTGGATCCTAAACTGGATTAATTTCTTATTAATATGGGTCTTTAACTGAGTCTAGATCCATATTAATTTGGATCATAGGTATTGGATCCAATCCGATCCAAATCCGGACCCAGTTCGTCAAGGCAGTCCTTTTTAGAAAAAATGTGATTTTCAGGCCAACCATAGCCCGAATTCGAAAAAGTAAAATACCATTATACTCAAAATTTCAAGACGCATCTAACGATATATAACTCAAATTTTGCCTCCGAAATTCGCCTGAATTTAACCCAAATTTTGCTTGAATTTAAAAGTCAAAAAGTAAAACTTTTTATCATCTTTCGATTGGCTCGTTTAAGCCTTGTCGATGAGACCTGGGCCAAGCCCAGACTCAGCTAATATATTCTTCATATCGAGCCTATACCGATTTTTCTTCCATACTTAGCCAAAATTTCAGAAATCTCTAATTTAACTATGTATGAAAATACACGATATTACAATATGTGCAAAAAGCTACATTGGAGGGTATTACACACAATGAAATATGGCATTTCCTCAACAGGATCAATGATTAACTTTCAACTTAAGAGAGGAGATGATCATTTGCTTGTGTATTAGATATTCAAGTACAAGGTAGTTAATGTGAACTATGAAGATTTCAGTAAATTCTGTTGAACTGGAGGATCTGTTGAAGTTTTGTGTTCTCCCTTTTCGTATTGTTTCATTGTCTGTAATGTATATCTTCTATATTTTGAATGCTGTCTAATGTTATAACAATTTTATTTTCATTCCTTAGCCTGAATATAAAAGGAATTTTTTGTTTGTGCACTTGCTGATTTTCCTGTTGGTTCCATGTTTTCTAATGTTGTTATCATATGATTAGAAAGCTGCAGTCAAGAAGATGGACATGGAAGCAACAAGAGAGTTTCTTGCTGAATTGAAGGTTTTGACTCGTGTTCATCACTTGAACCTGGTAATGCCATATTCTTGCAGCTAGTCCTACAATCATCTGTTGTTGGTGTTCATTTGTTCAGTCTTTCATTGATTTCAGGGATCATCACATTATCATCTAAGGGAATGTCAAATTATATGATCCAAAGTGGAAGTTTTTCCCTGTTTGTATCATGAGATCAATGGGACAAATATTTTCTTTACCATTCCAATTTCAATGTCTTCCTGAAAATTCAGTAATATGATGATAGTGTTGAGTTTGTGTGTGTGTTTTTGTGCACATCGAGTGTGATGATGGTGTTAAGTGAGTGTGTGCATGTTTTTTTTTAAAGGCGGGGGAAGGGGGGAGGAGGGGGGGTTGCACACACTCATGCGTGTGTGTGTGTGTGTGTGTGTGTGTGTGTGTGTGTGTGTGTGTGTGTTGGACTTGTAGTCTTAGAGGTCTTGTCACTTTATTTTTGAAGGATCCATCATTTTTAGTTTTTCAGTGTCGCATCTGAAGTTTTGCTTGCCACTCATTTCCCCAGCACATCAGTGACTCATTTTGGACGTGTGGCTCATTTTGGTTATTAAATGTCATCTTGGTATGGAGATTAAATGGGATAGCTGGATGGATAGGTCACATTATAGTGACCAAGGGGTCTTGGGTTCAAACCCGATGGGGTTATCCCCCATCTTGCCTATCAAGATAGAAAATGCCATCTTGGTGTTATAGCTTGGGAAAATTTTGAGCTTCTTTTTTGTTGGTTGTAGGTCCAATGCCTGGGTTTCCTCTTTCATGTTATGGGCTACTCTTTTGCTACACTTTATGTTGATCTTTTGTTGGAATTGCTGCATTTTGCTCAAGTACTATAATGCATCACATGTTCACTTGTTGAGGTGGTGTAACATGTTTATCTTTATTTGAACCGAGATGGTTTAAGTCTGCAACCAACAATTTGATAAATTTCTGTTGATAAACATTTGACATTCAAACTTAGTTTTGAACTTCAATACTGTTATTCTTGTTTTCATTCTTTTGCGAGTCTTTGTTGGAGTAAGGAGAAGAGAAAAACAAATGAAGAAGGATATGAAGGGTCATGGAAGAAGAAATATGCCAAGAATGAAAAGAACAATGAAGAGGATTTGAACCCGTGTAGACATATCGCCAACAAATTGACAGTCCATCCCCAATGACTGCTTGGGAATCGACCCAGGAAGAATCAATTCTCGGTTTATTGATAATCCACCATCAACTTTTCTTTCGTAGTACCCTACTACCCCCAGGGGAAGTCGAATCCCCGCTGCCTCCTTGAAAGAGAGATGTCCTGAACTGCTTGATGGTAGTGGCATGTGTAATGAGGTGGAAATCCAAATATTAAGTGTAGAGCAATTACAAGTCCAACAGCGGACAAAAACAAGAAAGGATACACAAGCACTTTAAGTGCACACACATAAATCCACAAAGGGATAATGCCAAAAGGCAAAAAGAAGAATATTATTGAGAGTATGAGTAAGAGAGCTATATACAAAATGAAGGGGGAACACCCCTATATATACACAATCAAGAGGTGGAGGAGCCATTGGGATCTCCCCACACATGGAGTCGTTGGCTCCCCAACGACTCCAAGGCTTAGAGTATCAGTTGGCCGACTTCTTCACCAAAGCTCTTCCTACCCCTCGTTTTTTCTTTCTTCTTAGCAAACATTTTGTTCTTTCCCCGCAAAGTTTGAAGGGGAATGTGAAATATATATATATATATATATATATATATATATATATATATATCTAATGCTCAAAAGGTAAAAAGAAAGAAAAGATAAAAGAGAAAAAGAAAATAATAAAGAAAAAGAATAAGTTGTTTCTAATAAACAACTTATTATACAAGTGAAAAAACCAAAATACCCCTATCGGGCAATACAAAGAAATTACAGTTTTTGTATATATATATATATATATATATATATATATATATATATATATATATATTTCACATTCCCCTTCAAACTTTACGGGGAAAGAACAAAATGTTTGCTAAGAAGAAAGAAAAAACGAGGAGTAGGAAGAGCTTTGGTGAAGAAGTCGGCCAACTGATACTCTAAGATAACATATGCTAATGTAACAATTTTCCTTAAATATTCATCACGAACATAATGACAATCCATCTTAATATGTTTGATGCGCTCATGAAAAGTATGATTGCTTGCAATATTGCACTTTTGTTGTTATATCACATCTTTGATGAAGTTGAGAAGATGATACCCATATCACTGAGAAGACTTTTAAGCCACACAATCTCTATTGTTGTAGTGGTCATGGCACGATATTCGGCTTCAATTGAGGATAAAAATATTTTTTGTTGTTTTTTGCACTTCCAAGAAATTAGCGAATCTCCTAAAAAAAATACAAAAACCAGTAGTTGAGATTCTACCATTTGGATTTTCTCCCCCATCAACATCAGTATAAGCAGTTAAATCAAGAGGATAAAAAAACACTTTTGAGATAGTGTTTTTAATATAGCGCACAATCCTCATTACTGCTGCCATGTGCACTATGGTAAGAGCATGCTGAAACTGGCTTGCCGCATGAACATGAGCAATATCAGGTCGGGTGATGGAGAGATAAGTAAGAGATCCAATTAATTGACAATATGGAGTAGGATCTTCAAGTAGAATACCATATTCGAGACTTAATTTAGCATTTATCACTTTGGGGATTTTCACCTTCTTTTCATCAGAGATAATCGGCTTAGCACAAATGTCAACAGCTAACTTCAATTGAGAGAGAATATATCTTCTAGGGGAGTAGGCTACTTCAATGCCTAAAAAATATCTCGAGAAACCCAAGTCAGACATGTTAAAAGTTTTCTTTAAGATTGTTTTAATTTCAATCACTCATTCTTTGTCATTTCCTGTGATGATCATATCATCAACATATAGAAGAAGAATCACAATAGTATCACTTGTTTTCTTGATAAAGAGAGCAGTGTCAGTATAACAAGAGATGAATCCCAAATTAATCAATATATTACTAAATTTGCCATACCAAGCTTTAGGAGCTTGTTTAAGACTATACAAGGCCTTTTTTAATTTTAATACTTTTCCATTTGAATTCACCCCTGAAGGAGGTTTCATATAAACTTCCTCACCAAGATCTCCATTCAAAAAGGCATTTTTAACATCTAATTGAAAATCATGCCATTTTTTAATAAACGCAATAACAATGAGAGCTCGAACACCTGTTATTCATGCAATTGGGGCAAAAGTTTCATCATAATTTATGCCATATTCTTGCGCATACCCTTTGGAAACTAGCCTTGCTTTATATCGTTCTAACGACCCATCACTTTTAGTTTTTACTTTAAACACCTATCTCCATCTTATAGGTTTACTGCCTAAGGGAGGATCAACTATTTTTCATGTGTTGACTTTCTCAAGAGCATCAAGTTCAAATTCCATAGCTTCATTTCAATGAGGATATTGTTTGACATCTTTATATTGAGATGGTTCATAGTAAGAGTGAAGAGTTATTAGACATGCTCTAAAGTTTTGAGAGAATGAGTCATGTGACACAAATCTACTTGGTGCATTAAAAATGCAATTTGAATTTTTAGGTTGGGACTCTTCTAAAGATATGTTTTGTGAGAATTTGTCAAGAGCACATGGATGATTACCTTCTCCCCGTCTAGTATACACATGTGTATTACTTGATATATGTTCATGCAAATTTTCATGTTGATTACTACCTTCATCATCAAGAGAATGTTCATTATTAGAATCATGGTTGAAAGATTAAAAGACCTCATTAGATTTATCATTTCATGGCAATAAATCAAATAGAAATGAATAATCAATGTTCTCTCTTGATTCTTTACTTTCAAACCCATTTTCATTTTCAAGAAAAGTAACATCCTTTGAAATATAAAGTTTGTTACTTATTGGATCAAAACACCGGTATCATTTTTTATTTTCTCCATAGTGTAAGAAAACACACTCAATGTCTTTTGGAGATAGCCTAACATCTACAACAAAAAAATTCTTAGTCTTTTAAAATCGGGAGTCATTTTAAAAAGCTTTTCAAATGGAGAAACATTGTTTAAAGAGATTGAAGGAGTTCTATTAATTAAGTTGAAGTTAGGATGGCTTCGACCCAATTTTTTTTGGAACATTCTTGGAAATTAAAAGAATCCTAGTGGTTTCAATTATATGTCTATGTTTTTTTCCTGCTAACTCATTTTGTTGCGGAGTTCTAGGATAAGACCTTTGATGACAAATTCTATTTTGTTTTAAGTAGTTTTGAAAATCATTAGTCATATATTCTCCTCCCGAATCTGATCTTAGAATAGAAAGATTGCTTTAAAATTAATTTTTAATCATTATATGAAACTCTTTAAAGAAAGAGAACACATCGGATTTATGATTTAGAAAATAAATCTGTGTATCTAATGAAAACAACAAAAATTACATAATATGAATAACCTCCTTTTGACATAATTGGTGAGGGACTCCATACATTCGAATGTACTAATTCAAAAGGTCGTTTAGACACAAAGGTTCTTTGGGGAAAAGGAATTGCTTTCATTTTTCCAAAAATGCAATCTTTACAAGCTGTCTTTTTCATTACATGTATTTCCCAAAAAAGAGAAAAAAAACATTTGAAAAGCTAGGTTGACCAAGTCTCTTATGCCAAACATCAATGCTTTTGACATTTACAAAATTACAAAATGACTTGGGTGAAAGAGACAAAAAAACCACAAAATAAATATCGCCCCTCCTATGGCCTTGCCCAATCAACTTCTCTGACTGGAGATCCTGCATGGTGCAATCTTTAGGTGAGAAAGAAACTTTGCAACCATGATCGAAAATTTGAGAAACAAAAAAAAAATTTGAATTTATTTTTAGAACCACCCTTACTTTTGGAACTAAAAAATTTTGAGAATATTTTGAATCAAGCGTTCAAATATTTTCTATTTTTAAAGAAGTTCCATCGGCCGTTGAAACATAAGATGAGGAAGGATTTGAATAAGCTTTAGAAAGTACATTCTTATAGGGTGTCTTATGAAAGGAGGCACCTAAGTCAAGAATCCACATACCTGGAGGAGATGAGGACGATGCAATGGCGGCACCCGAAGTTGAAGATGATTTAAGAAGTTGTTGAAGTGCCTCCGATATTTGATTATGTGTATCTTTAATATCTCTTCCACTTTTGCATGCTTCTTCTTTCTTAGGTGAGACTTCACCAACAGAAGCAACTTTACCTTTAAGCTTAGGACATACCGGTCTAATATGTCCCGGTTCTTTACAATAATGGCAAGTGACATCTTTCCTGTAACCACTATTATAGTTGGCTCCATAGTTGTTAGGTTTTGTAACATGACGTGGTTTATAGGTTTTAACATTGAAACCCGGCCTATTAACAACCAAAATATCATCATTCTTATGAGTCATACCAAGACGGATTTCTTCTTGGCATACTTTGACAAGAGCATCTTCAAGAAGCATAGCCTTGCTCCTATGAAGGAGGGATGCCCTCACTTGTTCAAATTGTGGTTTTAGACTATGAATCAATTGGAAAAAATGTTATTTTTCAATTTGTTTTTTTCTCATTTCAATATCTTCGGGAGCCACTCATTTTGGCTCAAGAAGAGCTAATTCGTCCCAAAGAGGAGACAAAGTACTAAAGTAATTACGGACACACGTCCCCTTGCTTAGTGGATCTAATTTTATCTTGACGAAAATATTGTCTAGTAAGATTCTTTTGGGTATACATACCCTTAAGGAAGAACCAAGCTTCATTCGCTCTTTTAAACTTAGCAATGTTGGCACATATTCTTATGTCAACATTGTTCATAAACCACACCAAAATCTTAGCATGATTACTTTCTCAATCTTCTACCTTTATTTGATTATCATGAATGGTTTTAAGACGATCATCCCCAACGAGAGCTTTTTCAACACCTTCGACTTTGGTGAGCTTCAAAAATGGTTCAAGAGAGGTTTCCATCACAAAGCCCCAAAGTTTCTTTTCTCTTAGATGATTTTCCATGGCCGATGCCCACATTAAGTAGTTTGACCCATTAAGCTTGAAGGAAAGCTCCACTCTTGATTAATGCTCCATGACGATAAGAATATGATTGAGACAAAGAAAGTGATAGTACCTTTGTCACGATCTTTATTCACCACACGAAAAATGATTCCAAGAACAGTAGAACCCAAATGGCTTTGATACCATGTAATGAAGTAAGCGAAAATCCAAATATTAAGTGTAGAACACTTACAAGTCCAACAATGGACAAAAACAAGGAAATATTAGAGTACGATATTTATTCATATTTGTGCATTTGGGTCTGGATCTGGATCCAACCCATATTTGTGTAACATGTCCAACATCTAGTATTGGACACTTATAAATACATGTAGTATATAAGGGTATTCATGTAAACCGTGTATTAGGGTTATTGTTTTATATTGAATAAAATCAGATCAAGCCTCCCTCATTATTCTTTAAGGGAAAAACATGATCAATTACCGCTCCATCTCTCTCCACTCTGCAGTTTCTTGTTTGTGAGAAAATTTTGGTAATTTCTGACATGGTATCAGAGCAGAGATGACCCTAGGGCTGAGAGTTTCTCCAGAAGGTTTGTCTCGAAAGACTTTCTCTCTTTTTTTTCTAAGTGTTCTTCTGATTCTTCTATTCCTTTTTCTTTTCTTGAGACTTTCTCCTCTCTTCTTCCATCTCTTTCTTAAAACTGCTTTGTTTTGCTTCCTCTTCTCTCCTCCATTTCTGTAATAGCAGATTTGTGTGTGAACAGATCCTAGTTTTTTTTTTAGAAAAAAAGGGAAATCAGATTTGTTAATCAGACGTCTGATACATTCAAATCTAATGCCTGATCAACATTTCTTTCTCATATGCGGTCTGATACATTTAAATCTAACGTTTGATTAATATTTCTTTCTCACATAACGTCTGATACATTCAGATCTAGCGTCTGATCAATATCTCTTTCTCACGTGACATCTGATTAGCATTCTTTTCATTTCCTTTAATCAGTGTCACCACCTTGATAAGTTCGTGTCCCATCTGTGTGTGCAGACCTGCAGATCTGTCCATACGTTTCTGTCATATTATTATCTGTTATGTGCAGTTTTTATACCAGACCTGCAGTCCACATCTTTTTTATGAAATCAGATCAGCTTTGTCTTGGACTTCCTTTTCCCTAAAAAAAAATCAATTTCAAAGGAAGACAAACTTTGTTTTAGCTGCATCGTGAACTGCAAAAATCTACATACAGCTTGCACACGTAGATATTGGTTTTCTGCCTAGTCATGGATTCCTCTTCTCAATATGTTCTCTCTCTGTTAAATTGTAATTCATAAGACAATGTATTTTCTATATATAAAAGAAGATACATATATATATATATATTTCATATATATATGTACATATATCCATCTACTTATATATATAAAATATATATTTCTTTCTTGTATTAGCTGTAGGGGTATTTTAGTCATTTCTACATTTTACACATATTCATGTTTTTGAATATGATTGCAGTTCCTTCTTTTTATTTTTTCTTATCTTTGTAATTTTTTCATTTTTTTTGTTCTTTTATGTAATATTTCTGTACAAAGTCAGTGGCAGATGTTGTACACAGTTTAAACAGATAGACGTTGGGCTGATTCTCAATGTCTCTAATAAAAGTTGTTGGGAATAGCCCAACAACTCTTTAAGTGTGCTTATAAATAAGGGCTATGCGAGCCCATTGTATGAAAGTGTTACAGTAAGGAGTTGTCTCCTTAAGCTTATAAATACTGTGCATTTATTGCACTTCTTTTGTGGTGTAAAGCTTATAAACACTGCATTTATTTTGTGTCTTGAGTATTTGAAGTATCAAGTTATTTGAAAACTTGATTGTTTGCAAGGATTCTTCACATGGTATCAGAGCAAGGTTGGAGAAAGCAAGATCGTGTGGATTCTCACTTTTTTTTTTGAGTATCTCGAAAAGCGTGTCTTTAATTTTTTGGTGATTGGAGTGGATCCTCTTGTTCATCCAATATTTTAGAAGACTCTTCTTTCAAGAAAGGTGTAAAAATCCTTTGTGGTACGTATTCTTTTTCATCATCTCTTCTCTCTAATGGGTGAAAAAGACTCATTTTTCTCTCGGCTTCAAACTCAATGGGTCCAGCTATCACGTTTGGGCCGGAAACATGGAGGCTCATATTAAAGGGAAAGGGCTTTGGGGCTATGTCCAAGGCTCGATTCCCGAACCGGAGCCAAAGATAACCTTGATGGAGAAAGGAAAAATAAAAATCCTTGAAGGCGAAGAAAGAGCCAAGGCTCTTGAAGACCACCAAAAAGCATGAAGAATGGGAGATGAGGAATTTTAAAATCTTCTCATGGATTTTCTCATCCGTAGAAACAAGAGTTAGCGCCAATATTATCAAGTTTAAGAAGGCTTCTCAAGCGTGGGAGTACCTTATGAAGATGTACACCTCTAGGGACTTGTCCCATAAATATTACCTCAAAAAGAGGGCACTAACTCTTCATCAAGGAGAGATGACTATAAGAGAGTATTTTGCCGAACTCTCTTCTATTTGGGATGAGCTTGCTATGCTCGAACCTAAGTGGAGTGGAGAAGCCATAAAGCTTCGTTATAAACAATTGGAAGAAAATAAATTTTTTAATTTTTGAATGGGCTTAGGCCTGAATTTGAACAAATCCGATCTTCTCTTTTATCCGCCTTCACTTCTCCCTCTCTTGAAGATGTAATTACTAAACTAAGTGCAGAAGAGACTTGTATGGGTATAAGCAAGAACAACCCAGGTGTTCTAGCTACACCTTCCAATAATGAAGAAAATGAAGGAGTTAATGTCGTCTCAAGACTGGGGAGCAACTTAAGGACCTACAAGCCTCCTCACTTCAAGAATCAAAACTCAAGTGGTCAAGGAGGGAAAAAGGATTATAGCAAGCTTTTATGCCATTTTTGTAAGGAACCAGGGCATATCAAGCCTATTTGCCTAAAGTGGAAAAAGTTACTTGCCATGACTACTACATTCCAACCTCAAAAGGAAGAGTGCTCGTCATCTTGAAATAGAGCTCTCTCATTGCAACAAATCGTGGATGCTCTTCAATCTCTTCTAAAAGGGGCTATTTTCGGAGCTGTCATGTCAACCTCTTCTCCTCCCGGTAAGACCTCTTGGCTTTTAGATTCAGGTGTTTCTTTTCACATGACCCCAAGTTTTAGTTCTTTTTTCGAATACTCAAAAAATCTCTCTCCATCTTTTGTTTCAACAGCAAATGGAACATCTCTTGAAGTAAAAGGAATAAATTTTTTTGAAAAACAAGGGTTTTTTATTCCAAAAATTAGATTTATACCCAAATTAAACTTAAATTTGCTTTCCGTTTCTCAACTCTCAGATCATGGGTGTGATATAAAGTTTTCATCTAACAAATGTTGGATACAGGATCAGGTGGCCGATTTGTTCTAACAGAAGATCAGGTGGCCGATTTGTTTATTAAGGGGCTCACAAAGTGCAGATTCTGGTCCTTGAAGAGCAAGTTGTCCATGGTACAAAACCATGCACAACTTGACGGGGGCTATTAGAGTACGATATTTATTCATATTTGTGCATTTGGGTCTGGATCTGGATCCAATCCATATTTGTGTAACATGTCCAACATGTAGTATTGGACACACTTGTAAATACATGTAGCATATAAGGGTATTCTTGTAAACCGTGTATTAAGGTTATTGTTTTATATTGAATAAAATCAGATCATGCCTCCTTCATTATTCTTTAAGGAAAAAACGTGATCAGTTATAGCTTCATCTCTCTCCTCTTTGCAGTTTCTTGTTTGTGAGCAGATTTTGGTAATTTCTGTCAGGATACAGAAGCACTTTAAGTGCACACACATAAATCCACAAAGGGATAATGCCAAAAGGCAAAAAGATGAATATTATTGAGAGTATGAGTAAGAGAACTATATACAAAATGAAGGGGGAATACCCCTATATATACATAATCAAGAGGAGGAGGAGCCATTGGGAGCTCCCAACGGTCATATTTATGACCGTTGGGGCCCCAACGACTCCAAGGTGGGGGCCCCAATGCTCAAAAGGTAAAAAGAAAGAAAAGATAAAAAAGAAAAAGAATAAGTTGTTTCTAATAAACAACTTATTATACAAGTGAAATGACCAAAATACCCCTACCGGGCAATACAAAGAAATTACAGTTATATATATATATATTTATATTTATATTTAACAGCATGCCCACCTGATCGCCATCATACTATATTCATAGTATGGGTATTTTGGAATTGTCAATGTAATGCTAAGAGAATTGTGAACAACCCTTCATGTTTCCGCGATTCTGTATACATATATACATATAATATCAGTGTAAGAGAATTGCTTTATTGTTCATTCAGGAACCAATTGTTACGATCCAGTTTGCTGATCTGGTATAATGTAAAAAGATTTCAATATTAAAGAGGGATGTAAGGAAGCTCTTGGAGCTCTAAATTCAATCGTCTCCTCTGTATTCAGTGATTAGCTGATTACACATTCCATTCATTAGGTTATTGACAATGGTTATGATATATATAGGCTGAGAAATATCAACTCTGTACTTGTGACAAGAATCACATGAATGATGTATGTACAATACAAGAAGAAACATTGATATTAGCATGCATACATGAATTTGTGAACCTGTATCCTTAAGAACATCAACTTTTTCTTCTTTCTTTTTCCACTTCCTGTGAGAGGGACTGAACTTTTTACTTTCCAACTCCCTCTTCATTAATCTGAAATTTTATAGCTCCATGTACTGATCGGTTATCTGATCAACCTTGATATATTTAATCTTTTCTAAATTCTTTAATGCTTTTTCTTTTGACAAACTAATGTAGGTGCGGCTGATAGGGTATTGTACTGATCGATCCTTGTTCCTAGTTTATGAGTATATCGATAATGGCAATTTAAGTGAACATCTACATGATGTAGGTAAGAACTGTATTGAAAACTGTTGCTTCTGAAATTATTGCAAATTCGGGTGGTTAATATTATATTTTGATGCTTTCAGGAAGAGCACCATTGTCATGGTCTGCAAGACTTCAGATTGCTCTTGATTCAGCTAGGGGGCTGGAATATATCCATGAGCACACAGTTCCTGTGTACATTCATAGGGATATTAAGTCAGCCAACATTTTGATAGACAAGAATTTCCGTGCAAAGGTTTTGGCAATCTCTTATATTAATTGTGCCCTCTTCTTTTAGCAGTAGAATAACTTTTCTTTCATTGCAGGTTGCAGACTTTGGATTAGTAAAACTTACTGAAGTTGGTGGTGCATCATTACCGTCACGTCTTGTTGGTACCTTTGGCTACATGCCCCCTGAGTAAGATGAATTAAGTAGACAATCACTATGTTTTTTGTAGTTTTTCATATGCTGCTTATGTAGTATAGTGGGTGGCTTGCCTGTGAAATATCTGGGTGTTTCATTGCATAAGGTATCTCATAGATAGGGAGAGGTGGATCAGGGGAAGGTGCTTTTTTGTAATATTGTGTGTTTTTCCATGGTTTTTAAATTTGAAAACTATGAAATTTTGACCAAGTATTTTAATGAATATGATAAAAATCATGGAAAATATCATTAACAATAGATGAGGACAATTGGGCCGGGGTGTGGCCTAGAGCCCATTGACAAGACCTAGTTGAGCCAATTATTATTTGAGAATTTTTTCGTTTTTAACCTTTAAATTCGATTGAAATTCAAGCGAAATTCAGGTTAAATTCAGGTGAAATTTAGAGGAAAAAATCAGGTAAGTATACTGTTAGATGCGTCTCGTAATTCTGAGAACGTTGGTACTTTATTTTTCTGAATTCGGGTTACTCTTGGCCCGAAAATTGCGTTTTTCAAAAATAACCTGTCTCTATTTTTACCTTTTTCTCGATTGGATCAGACTGGATCTGATCCGTTTGGATCTGTCTCTATTTTTACCTTTTTCTCGATTGGATCAGACTGGATCTGATCCGTTTGATCCAAGTTGATATGGATTTGGACTCAGTTCAGAACCTATATTAATTAGGATCTAGTCCAGATTGGATCCATATGGATTTTTTATATGAATTTGGATCTTGGATCCGAATCTAGATTCAAAATCCAAATATGGCCAATTTAAAACTTTAAAATCAATGTAAAAGTTAAATTGAGTAGAACTCCCCTATGGGAGGATTTCCAGAGGGGGGCGACACCCTCTAGAATATTCTTGGAATAAATTATTTATTAATTAAATATTAAATAATTAATAAAATAAAATAATTAAATAGATTCCAAATTTATTTAATAGATAAGGTGGAGTTCTATATGAAGTAAAACTCTACCTAAATGAGTTCTCTAGAGGGGACGTCAACCTCTAGATAAACCTTTAATAAAAATAAATAAAATATAAAATAAGAGGATAATAAGAGAGTGTTTAGAAAGGTAACTCTACTCTCTATGAGAAGGAGAGTCCTCTAGAGGGGACGTCACCCTCTAGAGAAGTCCTCTAGATAAGAAGTTAGTTAAAGGAAAAAAAAATAGGGGATAATAAGATAAGAGATAACACTATAAAAAGGGGTTGGATTCTCCCTCTCTCTAGAATCGTGATTCTAGAGAGAGAGGAAGCCCAACTCGTGGGAGAGAGAGAAAAGAAGAAAGAAAGAAGAAGAAGAAGAAGAAAGAAAGAAAGAAGAAGAAGAAGAAGAAAGAAAGAAAGAAGAAGAAGAAGAAGAAGAAGAAGAAGAAGAAGAAGAAGAAGAAAGAAAGAAAGAAAGAAAGAAAGAAAGAAAGAAAGAAAGAAGAAGAAGAAGAAGAAGAAGAAGAAGAAGAAAGAAAGGAGGAGAAGGAGAAGGAGAAGGAGAAGGAGAAGGAGAAGGAGAAGCAGAAGGAGAAGAAGGAGAAGGAGGAGAAGAAGAAGGAGGAGGAGGAGCAGGAGAAGGAGCAGAAGGAGAAGAAGCAGAAGGAGCAAGAGCAAGAGGAAGAGGAGGAGAAGAAGGATAAGGAGAAGAAGAAGAAGGAGAAGAAGGAGGAGAAGAAGCAGAAGAAGGAGCAAAAGGAGCAGAAGGAGAAGCAGAAGAAGGAGAAGAAGAAGGAGGAGGAGAAGGAGAAGAAGAAGGAGAAGCAGCAGCAGAAGGAGCATGAGCATGAGCATGAGCATGAGCAGGAGGAGGAGGGGAAGGAGAAGCAGAAGCAAAAGCAGAAGGAGAAGGAGAAGCAACAAGAAAAGAAGAAGAAGAAGAAGAAGAAGAAGAAGAAGAAGAAGAAGAAGGAAGAAGGAAGAAGGAAGAAGGAAGAAGAAAGAAGAAAGAAGAAGAAGAACGTTCAACATTTGTGTGCTCATGCATGTGTCGACTTGCATATATTGACAAAATCAAACCAGATCTGTCGTATGCATAAAGTGCATAAATCTGGTCAGATTTGTTGTTCATGTGAGCACGCAGATCAGGTCAGATTTGTCAATTTATCTTATGGACATATTTGGACAGATCTGCTGTTCGCTTGAACACGCAGATCTAGACCGAGTGGATACTCAAGCAGATATGTCGAGTACACGTTCTTTTAATGTTTGATTCAAATATGTCCTGTTACAGGCATATACAACGTGTATGCAGTCTGGACCAAATCTGCTGTAACACATGTGTCTGCAGTCCGGACAGATCTACCGTATCTCTTAGTATGCAGATCTGATCTAGATATGCTATGACATGTGTATGCAGTTTGGACAGATCTGTCGTGTCTCATTTGAGTGCAGATCCAGATCTACTGTTATATATTTTTGTATACTAGATCAGATTTTCCATGTGCATAGAGCTCGCAATCTGGTCTGATTTTACCAAAGTACATGTTCCTTCCGTTATGATTTAAAAACCTGTTTTGTTACATGCCTTTATAGTTGATTATGTTTGGCATTGATTCATGCTTAATTGTTTATACTCATGCATCTGAATGCATTATTTCTACTATATGCTAATCGAACTACATGTCCATGCAATTGTGAATATATTCATGTTTTGGCTTTATCGATTATGCAACCAACTTGTTTGTATAGGATACACACATAAATTCTGGAGGTTTGGCCAACCCATGTACATTATTATGTTCATGTATATGGATCAACCAAAATGCTAGAAATGCGATTTTTTTGCAATATGTATATGGGTCAGCCTCAATGGTTGGACTTGCAAAAACAAATTTTTCTGCATTGTTACTTAAGTGCATGAGTTTAGTCATGTACGTATCCATTTGAGGTGATACGTAAAACTGGTCCTGATTTGATCATGTTTGCATAAATGTGCATATCATACGCATGAAATTCTTGAAGTTATTTTGATGTTTGCATAAATATGATCCTGTGCATGGTTGGGTGTTTATGCATGAAATAGATCATGAAAATGTGTGTTGTAAACATCGCTTTTGCAATTGGTTTTATGTGCATTCATATTGTAGGATTGAATATGCATTGTAGACATGTTTTGAAACAAGGTGTGTTGCATGTTCACTAAAATTTTGCAAAAGATGCATAAATCACTTTGAGATGCTTTTGTGGTAAGATGTGAACCACTGTGGGTCGTGTGGGACAGGAGCATGTATTGCTCCAATATTGTTGATTTTATTTATACATTGCAAAATTTATTTCTGAAAATTATTGGTTTTCCAAAATTAATTGTACTTTTCAAATGCGATCGAAATTGGTTTTGCATGTGGATTTGCAAAATGGTTCATGTGTAACGAACTTGAAATTTGTTTAAAATGGTAAAAGAAATCGAACAATTTAATTAATCTCTTTTTTGATGTATCTTTCACAATGTGAGAATCTTGGATAGTGGTCATGGGAGACCGTAAGGATACTAAAACTTCGTGTGCGATTGTGTCGCTAAACCTGATGCGGTGGTTCACCTTTCAGCCACGATTTTAGAGAGATTTCAAGTTTTCCTGGGGGTGGTGTTGTTGACTCAGTTGTAGTTATTGGTATACCAAGAAGGTGACGCCAATGGTTGAAGATTTTCATTGATGTCCCAACTTTATGTGAGGATTCCTAATATCGATCGAGGAATAATTATGAAACTCAGTAATAAAATACAAATTGTATGTTAAGCTATAACTGAGAACCTAACTTGGACTTCGGGAACTTGTGCCCGTTTTAAGTATCTGCGGATTTAAGAAAAAGTAAAAACTAAAATTGTGTGCATTTAATAGGGACATGCATACAAAAACAACTCTAATAAATAACTTAATAAGTTATTCTTGCATGTGCATTCAATCATGCATATTTATTGTTCTGCATTAGTTCATACGTTTATGCTTATTCTGTTTCGCATGATATTTGTTGTTGCATGATACTTGTTTAATTGCTTGAATGGTAAGTTAATTATAGAAATTGTTGTGATATTCTTATGAAATTATGCATAAATTTGGTTTATGATATTTCCTTACATTTTGAATTTTTAGAAGAATTCGTATAAAGGACTTTGGTTCTTACCCATTTTTCAAAGACCGGGTACATAGTGATGGGATGACTTGCTATATAGAGACTGCGAGCTTGCATGACATGTTTTGGGTTCTTAACAGAATGACTCTTTATGAGAGAATTTTATTATTTCAGCTTATATGGCATTTATTCAATTTATTAATAAAGTGATTATTTCTTCGTTGATTCTGTTTGTGGTTTGATATATTAAATCTGTGAGACCCCGGATCCTTGGGTTTTATTTTCACAATTGTTCTAAAAAAATTTTACTATTTTTACGAGGATAAGTTGGGGTTGTTACATTTTTGGTTCTCACTACTAGCGAGCTCTCTTATTTGTCTTGAATAGGGATGGCAGTGGGGCGGGGCGGGGGACAAGGTCTCCACCCCCGCCCCGCCTCAAGATTTTATTCTCCACCCCCGCCTCCATCCCCGGCGGGGAATGGATTTTATCCTCCATCCCCGCCTTCATCCCCGTTTCATGTCCTCCATCCCCAGTTCAAACGAGGATGAGGCGGGGCTGGGCGAAGATATTGCGGGGAAAAGTGGTCGGGGCGGGGATGAGGCGGGGATCATGGCGGGGACGGGGCGGGGCGGCGAAAAGTGCACGTCCATCCCCGCCTCCACCCTCGGACGGGGATGGATTTTAACCTTCGTCCCCGCCTCCATCCTCGTTTCATACCCTTCATCCCCGGTCCAAACGGGGCGAGGCGGGGCCCCGCTTTCCCCCTGTCCACTGCCATCCCTAGTCTTGAAGTGGCATTATATCAGCCTAAGGATTGTTGATACTTCTCCCATTACCCAATATCATGTTAATTTTCTACTTGATCCTCCAAAAACAATACATTCTTGTGGATGGGTGGCTTTCCTTTCTAGTATGATATGGTAGATTTTGGTGTATTAATTGTCACCACTGGGGGTATCTTGACATTTTTTATAGAAAGGCATATTAAATGACATAAAGATGTATGATCTGCTCTTTATAAAATTGCTGAAATGCCCATGTGACACTTGGTGCATCAAAATTACCATGCCATTTTTAGCAATAAGCCTCAAAATTAAGCTTGCTAATATTGCCCTTGGGCAAAAAACAATCTAGTTCATTGCAAGTTGCAAAACCAATCATCTAGCTCTTGCAAAGCTTGTTTTCAGTGCCATTATGATGAGATGCTAGGATTTGTCTTGGTCAATAAGGGTGACAATCTATCAATTACTAATAAGAGTGGGAAAATGTTCACTCCCCGATAAAGAAGATTTAAAAGTTTTCGTTAGTTTATGCATTTTCTAATCATGCTTATTTACCAAAAGCGATATCATATGCTGAAATTGTGCATTTTTCAGTGGATATGTGCATTTCAGTACATCTGATGTTATTTGCAATGTCAACTTTTATGAATCCTTTTATGCATAATAACAACCATTTCTTGTACGAATCAATAATCCCGCTGGCTAGGTTTCATTGACCACATCAGATTGACACAATCTCCATATGCCATCTTTTCTGTAAAACTTTCTGTGCATATTGTTGATGTGAGTTCTGCAATCTTATGCTTGGAACATTATGAACTTATCAGATATGCTCGTTTTGGAGATGTTTCTCCCAAAGTTGATGTCTATGCCTTTGGAGTTGTTCTCTATGAACTTATTTCAGCTAAGGCTGCTATTCTAAGGACGGGTTCATCTGTACCTGAATCCAGGGGTCTCGTTGCTCTGGTTATTTCCTTCTTTTCAATTGCTTCTTGTTATTCTCATAACCATTGTGCATGGCACAAATCTAAATTGCTTTTTATTCATTGAAATGGCAGTTTGAAAACGTCTTTAGTGAGGCAAATCCCAAGGAGAGCATCCAAAAACTAGTGGATCCCAGATTGGGTGACAATTATCCCCTTGACTCAGTTTATAAGGTCATTGCAACTTCCTTTGCTTTGCTTTTTTTCCTTTTCATTCTTAGTGCAATATTAGATGCATATGTCCATAGTGGTATAATTCTCCCTTTCCCTTTATTCAGATAGCTCAGCTTGCTAAGGCATGTACTGAAGAATCTCCTCAGAACAGGCCAAACATGAGAAACGTAGTAGTTGCGCTGATGACACTCTCTTCATCATCTGAAGACTGGGATGTTGGCTCCTTCTATGAAAACCAAGCACTGATCAATCTCATGGCTGGGAGATAGAACTTCACACATGCAGCTCATTTTGTCTGAGCAGGTCTCACGCCATTCTAGACAGCAACGGTTGCTGCAAATGTTTGTGCAACTAGCAGACATATCCTCCATTTGAAGCAGTATTCAACTCTCTCTCTGAAATTGTTGGCTACTCTCCACTTTACCATACCTTTTAATAGAAACAACCTTCTTTTCATTCTCTTTGATTTCTTTGTGATCAAGCCCTATGGATATGGTTTACATGGTTTGTTTAGTCAAAAGCATGTTTTAGATCGTCCATTTTTTGTTTTGAACAGATTTTTTAGGAGCTTCAAGAATCAACCGCCCACAGTATATTTTATTCGAAGAGATGGTGGAGACAGTTTTTCCTTGGCAAAAAGTTTTATTGCTCGAGATGAAGAAACCAAGATGGGGTTTAGACGAAATGATGCAATTAGAATGTATATTGCTTATGTTTGCAAGGGTAATTTGCCCTCTTTGCTACGTGTTCTTTTTTGGGTGCCAGAAAATTGCGTAACCCACATTAAGAGTTTAGGAGGTATTTGAAAACTGAGAAAACATCGACGGATAGACGGATAGATAATTAAAAAATTGACCATACTGTATGGGTAATTTGACATGTTTTCTTTAAAAACCTACAACTTTTTATATTCTCATGTCCAAAATTGCAAATATCTAAATTTAATTTTTTTTTTCATTCGCACATGCGAACTTTCTCCCAAATATGTGATTGTTTTTTTTCAAAACATTTTTGTTCTCATATCTTTATCTCTTCAATCAGATGTCGAAAATTTGTGTTTTTATAGTTGTTAGAAAATTAAGATACAAGCCTATAACTTTCATATTTTGAGTCAGAACCGAAAATTCCTAAGGTTCTTGTTTCTAAGTTTCAAAACCGAAATAAAAACATGATCTGCATCTTTTAGGGTTGTACATTTTTTGCATGTTCTATACTATTTTTTGTTACTTGCATAAGAAATCTGAAAAAATAAAAAGAAAAGAGATAATTTGAGACATTAGCTTTTCACTGCCACCAAGATCACTTTGATATGATATTAATTAGGAAAAAACATCATATAGAAGATAGATTGTTTCTCTTAAACATGCAAACAATGATGAGAAAGTACACATAAAATATGAGTGGACTTAAAGAAGTTTGCTTAAAATATAGGCAGACTTGAGGAAGTCCACATAAAATACATGTGTGCTTTCTTAATTTTGCATAAAATATATGTAGACTTCCTCAAATCTGCATAAAATATATGAAAATTTATTATAATGTATAAAAAATGTCATCTTTTTTTATAAATGTCCTATAATTTTTGTTATTCCCTTGATGTCCAAAATTGTATATATCCAACTTCACTGTGACCTTTTCAACTCTTTCATATGCAAAATTGGTGAACTTCGTGCGATATATGGCTCTGCTCCTCAGGTAACATAAATAATCACTTAAAAAGAAGTTTTGCATGCTTTTTCTTGCGGACATCATAAAGGTTAACATAAAATTTATGTGCAAACTTTATGTTAATCTTGAACATTGGAACATCGCACATATTTTACAAAATTTTTGCATATTTCACAAAGTTCATAGATAATTTATGTGTAAACGTCGTGAATATAAAAACCAAAACACCACAACCCAGAATTTTTAGAGTTATTTGTAGTCTCCAACCAACAGTCCTCATCCTGCTTTCCAGCGATGATTTTTCAATAACTTTTTTATCAACTATTCTGGCATTTTTTTCTGGTAAGCACATATTTAACTGCTGAACCAATTATTGTTTTTTTAAACACAATTTTTTTGAAAAATGATTTAACAATGACT
Source organism: Nuphar pumila (assembly GCF_984573655.1). NCBI lineage: Eukaryota > Viridiplantae > Streptophyta > Magnoliopsida > Nymphaeales > Nymphaeaceae > Nuphar > Nuphar pumila. Next base: position 15,438,758 of record NC_143249.1, on the reverse strand, counting down.
TATTGTGCGGATGTTTATATGTATATATTTATTTATATTTGGTTGTTGTTGTTGATCTTTTTTTTTTGTTTCTCTGTGTTTACTGTTTAGGGTTTACTATATATATATATATATATATATATATATATATATATATATATATATATATATATATATATATATATGTGTGTGTGTGTGTGTGTGTGTGTGTGTGTGTGTGTGTGTGTCCTTTTCTCATATGCTAGTTTCTGAAGATAAATGATATATATTGTATGGTTGTTATATGCACATAATGATGACTTCTGAAAGGATTAAAATATATTATTGTAGCAATGATCACCCTACTTGGCGATCTATACTGGTCTAAAAAAAAATAGTTATAAGGAATTTGTAGCTTTGATGTCTCTTAAAACCGAATATGTGGAAGAGTCAATTAGCCTTCAGTATAAGGTAGATGTCAAATTAGATGGCCAACATTTATGGATATATGTCTTTTATGATGACAATGTAGAATCCATGTTATTTAGTGACAACGTTTACGTAGTTGCTCGCAAAATTGAAGAAAAATTTATTGCTTTGGGAGTTGAACAAGAAGCATTTAATGAATTGAATGATAGAGATCTTTTGGAGAACATACATTCTATCTCAGGCACCATTGATAGAGCTCAATCCTTTGAAAAAGTGAATCTTTGATGTGTAGGCAATGAAGAATGAATAATTGATGTTGTGCATGATCAAAGGATCATTGAAAAGGATGGAGAACCATGTCAGAAAGCTAGTGTCAATGATAAAGCTAGGTACAAGTTGTAATTTATGCTAATTTTGCATATATGCTTAATCCCGAATGTTGAAAAATGTTGAATGCGTGGATGGGTTGAAAGCGATAGATACGATCAAACTTGACTTAGTTTATGCAACCAAATAGTCAATTAATATCGATGATGATTACTATACCATGTCGATGAGAGATGATGAAGACAATGATAACATGAGACAAATAAAAGCAAGTGAAAGCGATGCATGTATGACATTTGAGAAGTTGAAGCTTTGGTATGTTGCAGAAGTTATATGAACATTTGATGACATAAGAACTGTTTTATGTTTTTATACTAATGAGACATTTGTTGAGTAGTTTCTCGTTCAATGGATTCTCATACAATGAAAAGCAATTGAAAATCATTGAAACCGAGACATCTCATTTATATGAGCAATTATATAATGAACAACTTAATGATTGTAAATAATTTCAGTGGCTAACAACAAGCTCAAACGATCAAGAAATTGCTATCAGCAAAAGGTTTAATGATCTTCAACATCGTCGTCCATTTTTAAAAGATCATGTTATCAGAAATAACTATAAAAACAAAATTCCTTAAGAGTTGCAATAACAGAGTCACTGTCATATGCACAAGATCGAACTTGCAGACTACAGTTGTTTGCCCATGAAAGATTCATTGTATAAAGATGCACAAAGTTGGGTTCTTTCAAGTAAAGAAATATCAAAGTGAGCATACATGCAGTGGATTAATTGGCAACCTTGTGATGAAAAACTGCCTTTCAAGTGAATTTTAGATGTTATTCATATAAACGTATACACGATAACTCAAAGATAACTCCAAGAGAAATCATGAATGATATCAATCGCAAGGAAGGAGTGGAGATCACTTACAAACAAGCATGGTGTGGACGAGAACAAACTAAGAGGGCACTTTATGGTTCATTCGAAGAGTCCTTCAAAATGCTTCATGTCTATTTGTAATTTGATGAAGGCTAACCTAGGATCTCTAGGGTACATTAAGACCAATCAGAAAGATCAATTTTAGTACATGTTCTTATCCATTCGTCTAAGCATCAATGAGTTTTTGAAAGGATGTCCTCTAGTTTATATGGTAAATGTCATTTTTCTAAAAGAAAGATATGTCAATATATTATTATCAACTCATGGTATTGATCCTTATGGTGGTGTTTTCGGTAGCATTTATAGTTGTTAATAAAGAGTCGAATGATTCATGAGCATAGTTTTTAAAGCATGTAAAGGAATAACTCATACGATATGATGAATATAAAGAGATATTATAGCTTATAATTATCTTTGATAAGCATGGAGGTGTAAAGCATGGTGTCCCCCACACATGACCAACATGTCACGTTGGATATTGCATCAAGCATTTGATAGAAAACTTTTCTAAGAAATTTGGTTCGCCACTCAGTGCATTTTGGTGGAGTGCAACTTAAGAAAATGACACAACGGTGCACTTATTTTCTTCAAAATTTTTGAGAGCAAGACGAAGCTGCATACAATTATATTTTTACTAACGTACACAAAAAACAATGGGCTAACAATCACTTTTCATGAAAAAGATATGAGTATTTAACGTCTAATATAGTAGAGTGCTTCATTGTATAGATTCTTGCCATACATGACAAACTCCTAATTTCTCTTATTGAAATTTTTTGGCTTATGTTAATGAAACTTTTTAAGAGAAAGAAAGAATGTTAGATAAAATATAAGAGACATTGTGGTGCCTAAGGTAAAAAAAAAAGCTACAGAACTCTTGAGGAAGGCACAACAAGTACGTGTACAAGTAGTGCATTGTCACTGAAAGTGGTACGAAGCATGTGACCGAACGCACAGTTATAGTGTTGATCTTCAAAGGCACTTGTGCACTTATTAAGAGTGACATGTTAGAGGGATTTCATGAGAACATGCAATCACATGCATTTTGTATAAGAGAAACCTACTAGAGGATTATTGTAACAAGTTATTTACAATTGAATCATATTGAGTTGCGTATAATACATTTTCATTCTTCTTGATGGCTAATAATGTCCTACACATCGGTCCATCATTTCTTATATATGTCTATCCACCAAAAGTAGTTTGTAAAGCAGAGCGAGCAAAGGTGAATAGATGTAGAACATAACACAAGAATGTTGTGCCATACAAGTGTACTATATATGGTAAGGTTTGCCACAATAGGCGAAAGAATGAATAACAATGTAAGCTTTGTTAAGAATTGTTTAAAGAAACATGTGATAAATATACTTATACACTAGACGGTCTTGTTAAAAAAGAGTGAGCCACAAAAACATAACAATTTTATTATAAAGACTGTCACTTGAGAGATCTAAGTCATATGAGCCTTATAAGGGACATTTAGTTAGGAGGTTTATTAAGGAGTTATGGAGTAAATGTGGCATAACAACTAACTTGTGTGATGGATGTCCTTTTTCTGACATAAATTTGTTAAAAGTTTAACAAATTATTTATTTGTATTTATCTAGTATTTTTAATGAATTGCTCAAATGTCTTATGTTTTCTATTTATTTGTGGTAGGTTAGAGCAAAAATGTATCAACGTATTAAACATGGTCGACAAAAAACCAAATCTATGTCAAGGAAGCGAGAAACCAAATCTTCATCGAGAAAGTGAAGAAAAGCAAGGAACCAATTGTGTTATTTTTGGTATAATCAATGTCCTGAGTCATGTGTGTATATTTTTATAACTCTAAGGATATGTTTTTATATATAATTTTAATTGGTGATGAGAATAAGGCAACGAGGAAGAAGCAGCTACGCTCATAAAAGATTACTTATTTGGCGATGAAACTTTATTTGTAGGGATAAAACATGTACATTCTTGTCATCAGTGGTACATACCATATATGACAAGTTGATGTCTTTGTTGTCATTAAGTCATTCTTTAATTTCAGACATGAATATAGTGGGGTAATCTTTCGTCTGATCCTTTGTTTGCACTGAAACATATTTAATATGATGCAAAGTAGACGAGATTGTTAAACAAACCCAAACTGCCGAACGACTCGACTGACCATTTGGCGTATGAGTCAGCATAGAAAGCACATAAAGTAACTCACAAAGACTGCCCTTTTCACTATAAGCGACAAAGGGAAGGTGATCAAGTGCACCAACACGCTCAAAGTATTCAATGCAATTGCACTTGATCTATAGTTTATCACTTGAAATGAGATGATCACGGTTACAAATACCAGGGCATCCTTTACACAAGGTTAAGTTGAGTGTACTCTCCAGTGAACGGGAGAACCTTTTAAGGGTTTTTCCAACAAGAGAGGCAGACCCATTAAGTGACCCACTCTAGGTGAGGGTTTTCCTTCGTCGTATAAAAAAAATATATATAATTATAGTGTATAATCTTAATATGTGCCACTACTTACAAGCAACAAGGCCTTCTTATTGGTCAAGCTGAGCTTCTCGCCATCCTCACCACCTTTATCATCACCACGTTCATACTGCAACACCACGTCAGGCAGATCAGATTTTCCCTTCCTCTCTTCCCTCGTGGTCTCGTGCTCCTCTATCGTCCTCCTGATCAGAGAGTCCCACCTCTTGTGCAACCTCTTCATACCTCTCTCTATCCCCTGAACATCCATCCATGTGATCGACAGTATGAATTCGCTGACGTTGAACAGCCTGGCAGACGCCATGAGATCCACCACCATGTCCTTGAACTCGTTCGACGACTCGCTCCCTTCCCTCTCAAACACCCTCTTGCTCAGCACCACCATCCCAATCATGTTGGCCATCTCGCGCGACTACAGCTCTGGCAGATCCACGGGCTCAGTTCGTCGGACGCCTGTCCAGTTGTTGAGGGCCTTCCCGTCCAGCATGTGGAGGTTGCACACCTTGCGCAACAGCTTCCACCTGGGTCTGTAGTTGGCAAAGACGAGGTCCTGGGCGTTGTAGGCTAGGTGGGTCGCACCCGCATTGAGCAGTCGGTTGGAGAAGCTTGTGTCGATCGTCTTGAGGAAGGCTCGGGCCGAGGCCGGGTTCGATGCCACAACCATGCCGCTGGTGCCGAGCTTGAGATACATGAAGGGGCCGTAGAGCTTGGCGAGGTGGAAGAGGAAGACGTGGGGGCATGGTGCCTAGCAATGACAGACAGCTAATGAGGAGCCATCCCTTTGGCCCGGATGGTAGGCGTCGCATGTGACTCATGCTTTCAATAAGGGAAGAGAAAGTAACGTGTTACAAGGATTAGGACTATGCATAGCGTAAAATGATGAAATGAAAGATGGTACAAGTACTAAAGGAAAGCACCCAGGACTCTCTCTCTCTCTCTAGCTTGTGCAGTGCCCTAGATGGTTCAGATGGTATATATACACAAACAAGAGAATGGGTAGGGGATTGAACTTGGTAAGGGTTGTGTTGAACACTCAAAAAATTGTTGATCCCGTGAGGGTAGTCCGTCACCTAACACCTCCGCCATCTCATTCGCTATGTGATTTCCCAGACTTAGTGCTCTGTGATTCTTCTTTCCCCGGTTGTATTAAATTGTTTTCATAGCGCTGCCTAGAAAATAACCTTGTAGTAGGAATCATCTGCACTTGTTTAATAAAAAGTAAGTTTTGTGTTTTGAATCATGCAATTGCAATGTGTTTCAAGAGTGAGAGAAATCGATTGTCCATTTAAATAAGGTTGCTATTTATAGTTAGTCATATATCGTTTCAGAAAATATAAAAAATAATTAACAAGATTTTTGGTTTGTAAATTGGTCACGCGTGAGATGTGATGACTCATCAATCTTTCACTGGTCATCTTTTTGCTACGTAAATATTACAATACGTAAAAATTTATGTGCACAATCATGCATTGGAGGTCTTATAATGATTGTGTTCTCATATTTAAACATACAAAGATTAATACACATTATAGTAACTAATAATTTAAAACAATATTTGATTAATATACATAAATAAATATCTCTAACAATACCACCATTCTTGTTATATTTTTTATTTCACTTATTGCGCTACTCAAACTTGCATCAGTATCGATAAATAAGTATGTTCCACATAGGTAGAGCAATAATGCTCTCATTTCATTCTCCACCCTACTATCAGTCTTTCCTCCCTAGATGGTAACTCCTTTGCTCCTCTCCCATTCTCATGCATCTTTTTGGGGACAAAAAGGTCCCTCAACCATGACAACTTAATTCTTTCTCTGTTGAATGCATCTTCCTTAGCACTAAAATGAATATCATATAAATGTTTGAAATCTCCTCATTGATGTCCACTCATTGGCTTCTCATGACACTTTAATTCAGTGATTTGTACTACATCTTCTAACGTGATGATAATCTCAAAATTTTTAAAATGAAATATTAGGGCTAGAACTATACAACGACCTCTAAGAGAAGAGCAACCGAAGTTCCATGGGCAATGGACATGCACCGATCTACTTGACAACCACTCATCTTAGCATTTCTTGATATGGGTGTAGTATCTATTTCAAAAAATGTTGAGATGGACGGTCACCAACACCACATGCAGTGCCCCTACATAAAAAAATGGCCTCTTTAAATCTGTATTTTACCATCCAAATCTAGACTCGTAAGCCGGTTATGGTTTCAGTGGATGCAGCAGGGCCAACAATGGCTCACATTTGTGGGTACTGCATGTGGTGTTTTCCAGAACCTGCCCAAATAACAATCAGACGGGTTTGTATGTCTGACCACAATTATGCCAGACATAAAATGAAACTCATTCCGATCTGTATCATTTTAAAAGAGCTTAGAATGTATATCTACACTAAAAATTAGATATGAAATACTCTGATGAGCCAGGTCGGGCCAGATACCCAAGCAAAATTGCATCCCAAACCCATGTTGTTCAGGAGGGATTCGGGTCGAACCAAATAATATTTCAGGTTAAAATATTTCATGCCCATACTAAAGTATTTTTGGGTTCAAATTGGATTGGGTATCTGACATAAATCCGACCGGTTCACAGCCTTAGGACGCAATCTCCGCACAACTAGGTCTGGGAACAAGCTGAACCGCTCATGGCTTCACTCATGTTTTGCTCGTAAAGAGCTCATTTGAACTCGTAAAGTGGCCTTGACAAGCTCAATATAAACAATAAGTACTCAGCTCAGCTCGACTTTAAAAAAAATATATTTTAAATAAATTGTACACATATTTTACATGCATTTTTTTTATAATACTAATTATTTCAGCTCTAAACCAATGTATTTTTTTCATAAGAAAGTCAGCTTGAACTCGAGCTCAAACTTGACATGGCTCGCCACAAGAATGAGCCAAGCTTGAACACTTGAAGCACGACTCATTCAGCTCGTTTACCGGCCCTAGGCACAACTAGCACCTCAAAATCGGATATGGGTTCAGATCAAATCTGACCCATTGGACAGCTCTAAGAGTCATAGTCCTAGGCCAACAAGGAAAGGTGGGCAAGCCAAAGCTTTGATGTGAGAGGGGTGAGAGGGTGTTGTGTGTTCTCCCCCGAAGACGCGCAGTTTTCTATAGTGCATCTTCGGGGGTCTGAATGAGCACCATGTATATAAGTACGTGAGGCTCGTATCCCCGTGTGTGTCAGCATCACTTAGCATCGGAGTCTGGTGCGGTTGCAAAGACTTAAGTACCCTTTTCCCACCATTCTCGCCATGAAACGATGATTCAAGAAAAGGACAAAAATATCCTCCATCTTAAAAAGTGAAACGATGGTTCGAGATCCTCCATCTAGAAAAGTGAAATGTTGATTTGAGAATGATGTTAACTCTTCAAAGTCCAAACGTTTCATTTTTTCCCTAAGCAGTAAACTTTTGCACCATCTGTTGTAGCAGAAACTCCCTTTGCCATTGTCTGCTTCCACCGAAGCACCCTTTGTCATCGTTTGTTGCCGACAGAGAACCCTTTGCCGTCGTTTGCTACCGCCGGAGCAACCTTTGCCGTCGTCTGCTACTGCTGGAACACCCTTTGCCATCGTCTTGAGTCCAGGTTTCTGCCTTGGTTTTTAGCTTGTGTTACAACATATTGACGCCTTCCCGTTCGTGCCTTGTGTTACAAAACATTCCCGGGTTCATTCCTACCTCATGGAGATAACTATAAATCGATCGATTGGTTCGATCATTGGTGGTCATCATAGGGGCATTTGTCGGCCATCTTTTTTTACAATCTTCTCTTCTTCTTAATTTTCGTTAGGCAGTATGGAAAAAAGCAACAACACACAAACATTCTAAGAAGTGCCATTAAGGCATCGTGAGTACCTTTCTATGCCATCATGCTATTGTTGAAGAACGTATGTCATCGTGAGTGCCATTAAGGCATTATTTTGTTATTGCAGGTGGATGCATTTTTGACGGTTGAAAAATTAAAGATATTTATAGGGTTGTGGGACCTATTGACAAGAATGCTTGTTTAAAGAAGCGAAGAAGGGCCTCTACCTCATTCGGTATCGTTCATTCACTCAGTATATGCAATGTAACGTGAATCACAGTTGTAGTAACATAATACTGATTTGTGAGATATTGCATTGTTTGTTAATATCGATTCGTAAGCTATTATGCTGACTTTCCGTATCAATTTGTAATATATTATGCGATATGTATATCGATTTGTAAGATATTATGTGTTTTATAGTGTCAATTTGTAAGCCATTATGCTGAATTACCATATTGATTTATAATATATTATGCAATATGTATATCAATTTGTAAGATATTATGTGTTTTCTAGTATCGATTTGTAAGATATTTTTAGCATGATTTAAAAATGTGTGTGTGCAGAAATACATTGTTGTGCGCTTATGGTAGTGATTTGCGTATGCAAATTGCTGCTAATTTTAGTGATTTCTATTAAAATTGCTTCCACTACAAAAAAATAGTTGATTAGCGACGGAATTTAGCGACGGAGTTATATCGTCGCTACTTAGCGACAGATTAACGAGAGAAATGAATCCATCGCTATATTTGTAGAATTTTACGAAACTAGCGACAGAAAACATTCCCTCGCAAAATCCGTCGCTAAGTAGCGACGGATTTTGCGAGAGAATGTTTTGTCGCAATAAATACGACAGTTAGCGACGGAATTGCGACGGCTAAGATTCCGTCGCAACATAGCGACGGCCTAGGCGACGAAATATTTTCTGTCGCCTTTTTTGTTTTTTGAATTACGATGGCTTAGCGACGGAATTAATCCGTCGCTAAGCCGTCGCTATATGTCGCATTACCCCTAATCCCAGCCCTCTTTTTCCTTTCTCCTTTCGCTGCTCCCGCCCGCCGCCCTCTCCCTCCTGCCGCCCTCTTCCTTCCGTCAACCTTCCGCTGCCGCCGTCGCTGCCCGGAGCAACCGCAGGTACGTAAATGGATTGGAGGTCGACCCCCTGCTTTTTCCGGCAGGGGGTCGACTCTGCCAGGCGGTCGACCCCCTGCGTTTTCCGGCAGGGGGTCGACTCTGCCAGGCGGTCGACCCCCTGCGTTTTCCGGCAGGGGGTCGACTCTGCCAGGCGGTCGACCCCGGTAGGTGGTCGACCCTCTGCCGTGTCCGGCCGGGGGTCAACCCTGGTAGGGGGTCGACCCCCTGCCGTGTCCGGCCGGGGGGGGGGGGGGGGGTCGACCCCCCGCCATGTCCGGCCGGGGGTCGACCCCCCGCCGTGTCCGGCAGGGGGTCAACCCCGGCAGGGGGTCAACCCCTTTTGATGTCCGGCAGGGGGTCAACCCCCTGCCTTGTCCGGCCGGGGTCGACCCCCTTGCCGTCTCCGGCCAGGGGTCAACCCCCTGCCTTGTCCGGCAGGGGGTCAACCCCTTTTGATGTCCGGCCGGGGGTCGACCCCCTGCCGTGTCCGGCCGGGGGTCGACCCCCTGGTTTCTTGCTCTTTTTTTTCTTTTTTCAGAAATTAGGGTTTTTATTTTATTTTTATTGTTTAGTTTTCTTTGATTTTCATTGATTAGGATTTTTTATTTTGATTTTCATTTATTAAGCAATTGAATCAAATTTCTTAAATTAAGGCTATTTGTAGTTAATTTAATTAGGGTTTTTTATTTGATTTTGTTTTATTAGGGCTTTGAATCAAAATTTAAAAATTAGGGCATTTTATAGTTAATTTGATTAGGGTTTTCTTGGATTTGATTAGAGCTTTTATTTTTATTTTCTATGATTAGGGATTTGAATCATAATTTTTTTAATTAAGGATTTTTAGTTAATTTGGTTAGGACTTTAAATCAAAATTTTTTAATTAAGGCTTTTATAGTTAATTTGATTAGGTTTTTTTTTTTTATTTAGAGTTTTTATTTTTATTTTCTATAATTAGGGATTTAAATCACATTTTTTTAATTAATACTTTTTAGTTAATTTGATGAAGGATTTTTTTGTATTTGATTTTGGCAGGTTTTTTCCTTGTTTGATTAAGGTTTAAATTGTGGCTTTTTTATTTAATTTTATGGTTTATTTTTCTTATAGTTTATGATGTTTTGGTTTATTTATAATTTATTTTCTTGTATTTTAAGGTTTTATGATTTAATATGGTCGAATAATTTCATGGTGACTTCATTTTAAAACATCATTTTTTTTTGCAGATTTCTCAACAGAACTTGCTTGTGCCCCGCCACCCGTGGTAAGTAAGTGACAAAAACAATGCAAATCGGGTAAATACCCGTGGTGAGTAAGTGATGCAAGCGCATCACATGTTATTTAATTTATTGAATATAACACTTTATTGTTCACACACTCACTTAGTTGTTGATATCTATGACTACTTTGTTGGAGTTCGGAGATCATGCTGAGCATGATTTTAATGTATGAATATGGAAGTGTTCTTATTTTTGGAGTACGGAGTCCATGCTATGCATGGTAGTAGTTAGTGGGATATTGAAGTGTGTTTGCTGCAGGTACATGTTTGATATTTGTTTGATATTTGTTTGATATGAATTATTTCGATGTATTGCAATGTTTGATGTGATTGTATCCATGCTTACATGTAGTTACTTTCAATTTGATTATGTCTTCCATGTGAAATTGTATACTGAAAGCATGCTTCAAATGAATGTATCGTGTCATGAATAGTTTGCACATGAAAATATTAAGTTATCAATGCATGCATCATAATTCTTGTGATTGTATGACATCATATATTGCATGATAAATTTGATATTTTCTTCATCATAGTATTCTGATGGTTCTCTTTTAACTGGTTAGGATACTATTCGTAACATCATACGACAGAATGACTGCAAACCGTGAATGGATGTACCGTAGGATAGTAGACAATGAGTTATCGCATGAATATATGGATGGTGTCGACAGTTTTATTGAATTTGCAACGGCAAGTGTCAGTACGGTAGATCCCACAGGTCGGATTAGGTGTCCCTGCAAGATTTGTAAGAATAATCGATTTGTAGAACCTCATGGCGTTAGACATCACCTATACAGGATGGAGAACAAGTAACTGTAGCTGACAAGCTGTCGATATTTCAACGAATTGGGCATGCATTTGGTAGTTGCCGATCAAGGCTATTGACAGATCGAGAGCAAGATGCAGCACACATCTATATTCTTTTTAATTGTTCAGCGATCGACCCATACATCGAGTAAGTATATGTATATGCAACTCAATTATAAATCCTTTTATGTTCTATATGTGGATACATGGCTCGGTAATATAAGTATTTGTGGTTTGCAGACGATTTGATCTGGAGTTGCAAAGCAAAGTTTCACATCTCACTAATGCAGAAGTACAAAAAGAACGTGAAACTAAGTTTGTGGAGTGGTTGAAACAGTTGGTAAAGAAGCTAACATAAATTTTGTACTTATAAACAACACTAAGTTACTTAATTGATCGTGATCACAATAATTGTTTATGTCTGTGCGTAGGTTCGCCATGGTGATGTTAAAGATCAAGGAATATGTGATTTAGAAAATGGTCCGACCAAAGTTGTGCAATGCTACAACGGGTATATCGTAAATGGTTATCGATTCCATACAAAAGACTACGGTATAAACAAATCAACGATAAATAGTGGCGTGTGTGTCAAGGGTAGCAGCTACGGTGAAAATGAACATGATTACTACGGTGTTATAGAGGAAATAATGGAGTTGACTTACTTAGGCATGAATAACAGGGTTACGGTATTCAAGTGTCATTGGTTTGATCCAACTGCAACAAGACTCGACAAAGCTTCAGGCATTGTGGAGGTGAATCATAAATCCAGGTTTGGAACATATGAACCATTCATATTAGCCTCGCAAGCTCAACAAGTTTATTATACTTCATATCCGAGTATAAAAAAGTCAGATAGAAATGAATGGTGGGCAGTTTGCAAGGTGAAATCCAAACTATACCCCGAGTATGATCAGTTACAAGAAGATGAGTTAGCTGAAGACAGTGATTACTATCAATCAGATGATGTCTGTGACTTCGCTTATGGTCACGATGTTGCGCATGATATGCATGTCATATCTCCATTGGCTGATGAAACATTCATAGAGGAATGTGATCCAAATGATGTACCAAGTGGATGGGCAAACAATGAAGAAGAAGAAGAAGAAGAAGAAGAAGAAGAAGAAGAAGAAGAAGAAGAAGAAGAAGAAGAAGAAAGTCAAACTAGTGACGAGGAAGAATTCTCAAGCTAGTGAAAAAAATCTTATACTACAAACCTCTATTTAAATGCATTGTAATACTTGATGTGAGTTGTATTGCAATACTTGGTGTGAATGATTAAAAAATTTATTTCAATGTATTGTAATACTTGATACGAATGATTCGAATGCATTGTAATTTATCTGAATGTATTATAATTTATGCAATTAATTAATGATTTGAATTAGTGCAATACTTGATGTCAATGATTTGAATTATTTGAATGCATTGCAATGCTTGATGTGAATGACTTGAATGCATTGTAATACTTGATGTGAATTATTTGAATGTATTGTATGACATATGTTATTTGTTAGAATATGGTTCGTGGAGGTTATAGTGGTCGCTCATCCAGTAGTAGCCAGGCTCAACCTTCATCTTCACGGGCTCCTGTGATAGGTATATCATATAACTAATTAGATGCTTGATTAGTTCAAATGCACATTCTGAGAACTTGGTGTGTATTTTTTTACAGATGATGTTGCGCCTGTATACGACCCACCTACACCAGTTGATCGCACAAGTCAACAGCCAACACAGGAAACAGGGTCTTCACAGGCTGGCACAAGAAGACTCATTCGAATAGTGTATATCGATAATCGACCGTAAGTATTTTGTTTTCAATTATTGCATATCTTTTAAATATTTTATATTGATATTTACTACTCATATGAGCAACAAATGGTAGAGCGATATGGTGAAGACGCTACTCAGCATCCATCATTTGATCCTACAGCATGGGTGACTGCAGCAGGTGAACCCAAAAAAGGTCGCGTGTTCGGGTTTGGGAGTAATATGAACACTTCACCAGTTATTGGTTCTTCCAGTTACGGCTCACCAACTTCTTGCGCCGACATAAGCTCCAAGCAGCCGACTATTCTTTCCGGTGATGATGTACGCGAGATCATTAATGAATCACTGAATAACTACTTCCAATACACCGTCGCCTCCTTTCTCCGAAATGAGATCAAGGCCGCTGTTCAGGATAGGGGATCTTCGATTCCAGGTCCCTCTCAGGTATAATCACATATATAGTTTTTTTGACTATCTTAAAGCACATCTGAGCATGGTAGAATCACATATAGAGTTTTTCTAGATGCCTTAGAACACATATGAACATGCTATAATCACATATTCAATTTTTTTACTGCCTTAGCACACATATGAGCATGATAGAATCACATATATATATATTTAACTTTTTGTCTGTCTTAGAGCACATATGAGCATGATAGAATCACATATAAAGTTTTTTTGATTGCATTAGAACACATAAGCATGCTATAATCACATATTCAGTTTTTTTACTGCCTAAGAACACATATGAGCATATTATAATCACATATTCTGTTTTTTGACTGCCTTAGCACACATATGAACATGCTATAATAACATATAGAGTTTTTTAACTGCCTTAGAACACATATGAACATGTTATATATCATTTATGATAGAATCACATATAAAATTTTTGGCTTTGCCTGCCTTAGAGCACATATGAGCATGCTATATTCACATATTCAATTTTTTTACTGCCTTAGCACACATACGAGCATGATCGAATCACATATATAGTTTTTTGCTTGCCTTAAAGCACATCTGAGCATGGTAGAATCACATATAGAGTTTTTTTATATGCCTTAGAACACATATGAACATGCTATAATCACATATTCAATTTTTTGACTGCCTTAGCACACATATGAGCATGATAGAATCACATATAGAGTTTTTTTATTGCCTTAGATCACACATGAGCACATGATAGAATCACATATAGTGTGTAATTTATTTCATTATATTTTGTTTATCAATACTGACTGTTCTTTTCTTGTGTAGGCTGCTAGCGATAATCAGGGTAGTGGAGCTGAAGGGACAGATAAAGACAATGAACAAGAAGACGCACAAAATCTTGGCGATGATTAGAGGACTGTGTTGAAGAAGTTCTATTTTTTTTATTTTTCCTAATTGTAATTGTTGAATTGTAAATAATTAAACTTTTTAGTTTTAAGGTGGAACGATTAATTATTATAGATACTTGTTATATGAATTTTTTTGTGTGGTTTGTTTTTTATTTACAGGAAATATAAATTGTACAGGAAATATAAATTGTACAGTTCTCCGTAATTAATTTTTAAATAAATTTTTTTTGATTTTTTTTCGTTTTTGCGACGGATTAGCGACGGATGATTCCGTCGCTATTCATATTAATCTAGCGACGGCTTAGCGACGGAATTAAATCCGTCGCCACGCCGTGGTCGCCGTTTAGTACCGGCGGATTGGCGACGGAATATAGCGCTCGTTATTCCGTCGCAATTAGCGACGGACTTGGCGACGGAATAATTTTGTCGCCAGTTAGCGTCGAAATATTCGCGACGTAAGCATACTGTCGCCGCGTTGTCGCTAATCCGTCGCTAACATGGTTAGCGACGGATTAGCGACGGATTAGCGACGAAAGGTGGTCGTCGCTAATCTACTGCTCTGTTGTAGTGTTCACAGCGTCGTACATATAATTAAATCGCTCTCACGTGAATCACTATCGTCAACACATATACATTAAATCATTTCTTTTATTGGCATGACAAATAACAACTCGATGCATAGTATAAGCAAATACTATGATTCATTCAATCATTTCTTTGACTTGCTTAACTAATCTGTATTCGTTGTTATATGCATCTTGAGTAAATCGTAGTAAATGTATGCACTGGCTAACATAAATTAATATCTTGCTTATGACAGTGGTGAGCTTATCATCTGGTTGCAGTGAAGATGATGCATCTCAATTAGTGGAAAGTTATGGAGAAGTAAACATATGTACTAATGACACACCTGAAGAAGTGAACATGTGCATTAATAATGCACATGATAAGAAGAGTGCATGCATTGGATTCACTCTTGACTTGAATCTTTCAGTAGAAGGAATGCAATTTGATAATGAGGTAGATGATCATGACAATACACTTGATAAAAGTGCAGGCACTGAGAATGTACATGATAGTACACTTGACTCTGTTCCCATAGAAGGAATGCAGTTTAATAATGAGGAAGCTGCATATAAATTTTATAATGATTATGCCTTAAAACTTGGCTTCAGTGTTAGAAGGTATTCTTGATCAAAATATGCACAGAGTGTCGTGGTGAGAAATACATATGTTTGTTCTAAGGAAGGTTAGAAGAAGTCAAGTGAAAATCCAACAAGGAGCAAGCCAGATTCAAGATGTGGTTGTCCAGCTAGAATGGTGTTAAGAAGACTTACAAATGAGAAATATATAGTTCATACTTTATTCAGTGATCATAACCATGAATTAACAACCTCACATATGAGTCCTATGTTAAAGTCACATCGTAAAGTAACTGAAGCGCATATTGCAATTGCTGAAATAGTTGATAGTGCCATCATTGCACCAAGGAAGACATATAATTTATGCACACACATAGATGGTGGTCGCGAGAATGTTTCATTCATACCTATGGATCTAAAAAAACACTTGAGAACGAAGATGACAGATAACATGAAGAAAGGAAAAATATGTTCTTTGATTGATTACTTACAAAAGAAATCAAGTAATGACCTTGGTTTCTTTAGTGCAATGCAACTGGATGAAGATGAATATGCTGTGAATATGTTTTGGGCACATTCAAAGTCAAAAGTAGATTATGAATGCTTCAATAATGTGTTTATTTTTTATATGATAGTGAAGATTAATACTGAATAGTGGTCATTTACACAATTTGTCGGAGTGAACCATCACTCACAGAATTGCATATTAGGCGCTACTTTTTTGTATGACAAGACTAAGGAAAGCTTTGAGTGGTTGTTCAGAGTATTTACACAGGCAATGAATAAGAAGCACCCTGAAATTGTACTTACAGATGGTGATCACGTAATTGCAGCTGCAGTGTCTCATGTATAGCCAGATGCACATCATCGCCTATGTTTGTGTCATATCTTTCAAAATACAGCAAAGAACATATGACACATATTTAATTAGAAGATATGATTTGATAAAAAATTTATAAGATGTGTACTTGAAAGCATAGACGAGGTCACCTTTATGTCTGATTGAGATAAAATGATTCAGATATACGACCTTGAAGACTGTGTGGTAAAAACATTTATATGCAGACAGAGAGAAGTAGACATTGGCATATGGAAGACAATACTTTTGTGCATGTATGATAAGCACACAAAGAGCTGAATCTATGCATGTCACATTGAAGAAAACCTTGTATTCATGTTTAACAATATTTTGCTTCATGGAACAATATGAATTATTTGTAGACGGTCTTAGACAGAATGAGCTTGAACAAAATATGAAATGCTTCAACACATGGCCTGTAACTTTAGGCATGAAAATATTGACGTGACCTACAAAACTGTATACACTAACTGTTTTTGAATGAATTAAGAAAGATGTTATACAGTTCATGATATGCAACATAGAAGGACATATGCAAATTGATAATATGCACGAATACCATATTGTATTGGAGGGCGAAGAGCATTCAAAAAGGCAAAAAGCACATGTTACATACAATGTTGACAACATAACAGTTGAATGTACATGCAAAATGTATGAATTCAAAGGTATTTTATGTCATCATGCATTAAAGGCATTTAATCAAGAGAAGATACAAGAAATACCTAAGTCATATTTAATGCAAAGATGAATGAGATAAGCAAAGATTGAAATACTGGATACAGATAATGTCAGTCCATTTGGTGTTGATGAGAAGTACCACATAGCCTCCCGTTACCAATAACTATGTAGGGCACTTATACATGTTGTAGATTTGGCATCGAAAAGTGAAGAAGCCTATGCATGCATTAGAAAAGTGTCAAGGGACTTATTTGAAAATATGCAGTTAATTTACCATCAGTCTGTTGCAGCTCATGTAGAGCATTATAAGAAAATGGGAGCGAACAACGAAGGTGAAAATTATGCTTCCCCTGACCCGCATAAGAAGTTGCACCAAACCGTAAAAATCATCTTCAACAAATCAGGAGTCAATGTTGTAGATTATGATGGAAATATTCACCTAGCGAAGGGTATTAAAAAAAAAAACTGCCTCTGATTGCAGTCGTCGAAGGATAAAAGGTGCACTAGAGTTGGTTGGCAAGAAAAGGTCTAAGAAACAACCAACCCCTAAGCAAAAACAGCCAAGCCCTTCACATGAACATGTATGTAATACATTATTATATTGCTTTCCAAGTATTTTATATTACATGGAACTTATCAATATCTAACTTGTGCAATTTCTAACATGCACCAATACCCTACAGGCGTGCACTCCAACGTTGTGGCCTTCAATCCTCCCAACCAGTTTCAGTGGAACGAAGGCATCAGTTTTACAAGTCTTTTGGTATGTAATCAATGTTGTGAGGATGTTTGCATTTCTTGTTAAATTCAATATAGTGTCTTATATTGTTCTGTTTTATGACAAACTTCGTTCAATTCAAATGCGAGCAATGCAACACAGAAATCACATGTGAATTCTTCAACTACATAATTATATTTGATTGTCTTTCCTGCATGTTCGATCGTTGTAATATGTATCCTTCACATGTATAAATCGTTAAAGCAAATCGCGATAGGACAAAAACTGTTATTCTATGAAACTTAAAGAATTTTGCTTGTAAGTCGATTTGTATTTATCAAGTTACCTAGATTTGTAGTTTATCAATAAACATCATCGTGATTTATTTTTTCTTCCCCTTTTTCATCTTTTATCAGTTATTGTGTAAATCGCAATATAAATCTTTTCCGCTTTATGTCTGTGGCTGTACAAATTGTTACAGTGAAATCAATTTACAACTGTTATTTAAACCGGTATCAAACGATTTGTACTTTACCAATAAACATCGTGTCGATTTGGTTTTTCTTCCTCTTTTTTGTCTTTTTTCAGTCATTGTGTAAATTACTATATAACATATCGTTGACCTGGACAAAGCCCATAAAAGCAAATCGCGATAGGATAAATCTTTTACGGTTTATGTTCGTGGTTGTATAAATCATTACAGTAAAATCGATTTGCAACTGTTACTTAAACCGATATCAAGTTGTAAATCAATTTGTAGTTTACCAATAAACATCGTGTCGATTTGTTTTTCCTTTCTCTTTTTTGCCTTTTATCAGTCATTGTGTAAATCGCTATATAACATATCATTGACATAGACAAAATCTGTAAAAGCAAATCACGATAGCACCAATCTTTTCCGCTTTATGTCTATGATTGTACAAATCGTTATAGTGAAATCAATTTGCAACTGTTATTAAATCGGTATCAAGTTATAAATCGATTTGTAGTTTACCAATAAACATCGTGTCGATTTGTTTTTCCTTTTGCTTTTTTTTATCCTTTATCAGTCATTATGTAAATCACTATATAACATATCATTGACATAGACAAAGCCCGTAAAAGCAAATCGTGATAGGACAAATCTTTTCCGCTTTATGTCCATGCCTATATAAACCGTTACAGTGAAATTAATTTGCAACTGTTATTAAACTGGTATCAAGTTGTAAATTGATTTATAGTTTATCAATAAACATCGTGTCGATTGATTTTTCCTTCATCTTTTTCATCTTTTATCAGTCATTGTGTAAATCGCTATATAACATATCGTTGACATAGACAAAGCTGGCAAAAGCAAATCGCGATAGGACAAAAGTGTTTCAGCCTTTTATCAATGTTTGTACAAATCATTTCAGTCTTTTATCAGTCATTGTGTAAATCGCGATGATACAAATCATTTCGGACATAAGAAGAATAAAAAAGTAGGAAAAGAAAAAAGAACGAGATAAGAAAAAGAAGAAGAGTTACATGTGTGTAAAACCCTAATCTATGTAAAACCCTAATATAGATTAGTATAAAACCATATTTTATGTAAAACCCTACCCGACCTGACCCGTTCTTCAGGTCTAAAACCCTAATCTATTTAACCACTCTTGCTCTTTTCTATGGCAATACAATTTCTTCTTCTTCAATCCCTTTTTTCTCTTCCGCCTTTATCTTTTTCTTCTTCTTCTCCTTCTCCTTCTTCTCTCTTATATTTTTCTTTCTTCATTGTTCTTCTGTGTTCCTTTTACCTGTGCGGATATCCTAGTTGTTTCACGTTGTGAGGAAAGATCTGGATAATCTTCGATGATGATCATGGTGGTTGTCTTCTTTGTATATATACTTCGCAGTTAAAAAAATAGCTGCCTAATCTTCGATATACTTTATGAAAAATATGCTACAGTCATGCAGATTCATCTTCTCTGTCTGTTGGCATCCATACCTTATACAGCTTTGTCAGCTCTGCCTCCATACTTCTCTATAAAGTAGTGCACAAGAGTAGTGCGGAAAATGGTGCAGCGGGCTATAATTATTAATGAGCTTGTTTGCTTGCAGAGAATGTATCCTCAGCAACACATAGAATCACTTTGCAGCAGGAAATAAACTCGACGATGAACGTGGGTTTCATGCTGGTGATGAACGTGGGCTGCAATACTAATATTTTTTGTAAATGAATATGATTGTAAATCATGTGGATTTGTAGTTATGAAGTTACCGCGACAACAATATATCTTTGTTTGTGTTTGTGAACGTAATCGATTTATATTTAAGGAGTTAACTTGATTTGTATCGTTGAACTTATCTCAGAGACAACGATTTGCCTTTGCTACAAATAAGAGTCTAACTTACTCACGTGTTTAGTAAAATTGAAATTTTATTTCAACCCAAAGAGATTTACATAATTTGTATACAGTCTTACAAAATTGTATACACAATATGCAAAATCTGTTAGAAACCTCTGTACATCATATTACTTCTGGGGGGTCGCATCGTTTGTTGCCTTCTAAGTTTTCTTGCCGACTAAGTTTCTTTGTCTTCTGCAATTAGAAACTCCATCATTTTTTTTGCATAGTTCTATGCGGAATCAAGACATATCATTCTGCAACAAAAATGTAATGTCACACCAATATATAAATTGAGTCCCCAATAATAGAGGATAATAAAACATGTTTAAGTGTAAAACATACAACAACGAAATCAGGTTCTTGTCCATTGTATATTGCTTCATTAGAAATACATCACAATCGATGCTATTATTTTATAAAGGATCATGGTGTGTACAAAGCAAGCTCCACTCACCAATGTCGACACCCAAAACATCTTTGACGAATCCCTCACGTGGTTAATGCAGAATCAAGTAAATTCTGGGCCACCGTACAAGATACAATACACTTATAGATAAAAACTTACCAAATGCACAATGTCACGTTGTACACCAGTGTGAAAGTCCAATGAGTTATAGCACCATAGTTGTTTTCTCGTAAATCCATCACGTATAAGATTCAATGCTCAGAAGTTTGCTAGAGTGTAGGAATCGATATCTGCAAATCGATACAATATCTTACAAATTGATAGTACAAATTGTGTTAGGACTGTTAGGCCTAAACCTTGGACAAGACGTTTCTTCACTTACCTTTTCACTTGACCAAAAGTCTCCACAGTGATCATCGTTACCCAACATGGTAGTGTATCTTAAAATCCAATGAAGTATGGCATTCGACAGACATAAGTCTGTTGAACAAAACAATGATAATAGTAAGGTTAAAACATGAAGCAACAAGAGTAAATAAAAAAGAAAATAAACAAATAAGAGAATCGATATACCATGAAATAAGAAGTGACGATGCGTCTAGTATTGCTTATTGCGTTGCTTTTAATATACATGACAAAATCGGATATAGTTTGTTTGCAATAAATGTGAACTTGTTAACATACCTACCTATGGCATACATAAATATATAACTGATTGTGGTTTCATACGTACAAAATTACTGATAGTGTTCCCTTCTGCAAATTCATCTTGCAGCTGCTTGATGTTCTCTTGAAGCTCTTTGCAGAGTTTTTGGGCACCTTTTTGTGGATATTCCACTGACATTATCAGAATATTCAATAAACGATATTGAAATTCATTTCTACAGTACACAACACAAATCGAATATACGCCATTAAAGAGGCAAATATTGAAGAAACTCGTCACGAGGTTTAGACAATATACACCTGAATCGTCATCGCTGGTCGTGTAGCTGTCGTCATCTCCTTCATCACCATCGCTAACCGTGTAGCTGTTATAGTCTCCTTCATTGCCATCACTGGCCGTGTAGATGTCATCGTCTCTTTTGTCGCTATCGCTCGTCGTGTAGCTGTCATCGTCTCCTTCGTCGCCATCACTGGCCGTGTAGCTATCATCATCTCCTTCCTCGACATCGATACCCCCTTTGTGATGAAGCGGGTTATATATTCAATTCACGAACACATTGTTTATAAAGAAAATGCTGGTTCGCCTGTTCCTTAATCACGAAGCAAAGCGAAGCGACACCCTCCTGAACTTGTGCGAAGTGTCATTCATATATAAAAGAAACATCGTTTCACCTACTGCACATTTTCAAAAATCGCACACAAATTAATTGCATTGTGCATTAATTAAATAAAAAAATATCGTTTCATCTGCCTTTTACAAAACTAGTCAATGTGATAGGAATCAGTCACAAAAACCTAGTCTAAACATCATCTCAATTTGTTTGTTGTTTTTCTTTTTCACCATTTATGAATCAGTCATTGTGTAAATCCGATAGGATATATCGTTCACATTGACAAAGTTCATAGCAACAAATTGCAATAGGATAAATATTATTAAATTATGAAACTTAAAGTATTTTGGTTGTAAGTCGATTTGTATTTATTAAGTTACTTAGATTTGTAGTTTACCAATAAACATCATGGCGATTTGTATTTATGAAGTTACCTCAATTTTTACTTTATCTAGTCTGAACAATGTCTCGATTTGTGTGATGAGTTTAGGTGGGAGAGTGATTGGATTGGGTTGTTTGTGAGACCCATTTAACTGTCATGAAATCCAAACCCAATCTACATCCTAAACCCTACACCCTAAACTCTGAAACCTATATCCTAAACCCTAAAACCTAAAACCTACAACATAAAACTCTAAAACCCTAAACCCTAAACACAAAAACCTACAACCCTAAACCCTACAACATAAAACACTAAAACCCTAAACCCTAAACCCTAAACCCTAAACCTTACAACATAAAACCCTAAACCATAAACCCTACAACATAAAACCCTAAACCCTAAACACAAAAACCTATAACCCTAAACCCTAAACCCTAAACCCTACAACATAAAACACTAAAACCCTAAACCTTAAACCCTACAACATAAAACCCTAAACCCTAAAACCCTAAACCATATTCCATAAACCATAAACCCTACAACATAAAACCCTAAACCATAAACCCTACAACATAAAACCCTAAACCCTACACCTCCAAAACCTATAACCCTAAACCCTAAAACCCTAAACACTATAACATAAAATCCTAAACCCTAAACCCTAAAACCCTACAACATAAAACCCTACAACCCTAAACTCCAAAACCTAAAACCCTAAACCCTAAACCCTAAAACCCTATAACATAAAATCCTACAACATAAAACCCTAAACCTTAAACATCAAGAAAATCGTGTTAGTACGCAGTCTTTATATGTACAAATCATTTCAGGCTTTTATCAATGTTTATGTAAATCATGATATGAAGACCGTGAAAGAAAATATCATGATTTATGTAATGACGTCTATGTCTGCCACAACAATTTGCTTTTGTTACTATCAAGTTGTAAATCGATTTGTACTTTACTAAGTCTAAACGTCGTGTCGATTTGTGTACACGTGGGTAAAAACCCTAATATAGATAGGTGTAAAACCCTATTCTATGTAAAACCCTATTTGACCCGTTGTCCATGTCTAAAACCCTAATCTATTTAACCTCTCTTCCTCTTTTCTTCGGCAACACAACTTCTTCTTCTTCTTTTTTCTCCTCCACCTTCGTCTTCTTCTTCTTCTTCATCCTTATATTTTTCTTTCTTTGTTCTTCTGTGTTTCTTCTACCTGTGCTTGATAGATGAGGTTTGATGCTGATAACGTAGTTGTTTCAGGCCATGAGCAAAGATCTGTATAATCTTCGATGATGATTATGGTTGTTATCTTTTGTCTATACATCGATATATTCATGACACATACGACTGTGATATATTTGTCATAAAGTATTGCCTTCTATCATTCCCAGTGACTAGCGAAGGCCACTCAGTAAACTGAAGGTGCTAGTCGTGTGGGTTGCATCTTCTCTACTTGTTGCAATCCATACCTTTGATATACTTCAATTCTGCCTGAAAGCAAGCTGGATTTCATGCACACCTGGATTGCACTTGAAGCACATAACTATTTGGACGTGAAGATGATGTTGATGATGATATCTATTTTTTTTTATGATGATGGTCATGTATTGTAACTAAATACTCATATATTTTGTAAATGAATATGGTTGTAATGTATCGTTGAAGTTAACTCAATTTATAGTCTAAACATCGTGTCGATTTGTTTATTGTTTTTTCTTTCTGCCTTTTATAAATTAGTCATTGTGTAAATCGCGATAAGACAAATCGTTGTACATATAATGTATCTGAATTGTTATACCAGATATTGTCTCAGAGTGATTTACACAATGACGTCTGCATATTTAAAGTTAACTCAATTTGTTCTTTTCTAAGTCTAAACATCGTGTCGATTTGTTTAGTTTTCTTTTCCACCATATATGAATGTCATTATGTAAATCACGATGGAACATATCGTTCGCTTAGACAAAGCTCCTAAAGGCAAATCGCAATAGGATAGGCAAATCACACTTGTGTGTTACGCTTATTAAAAAAAGAATTATACATTTATAGAATGTCACTTTACAAAAAAGAATTATAGAATTACAACAAATATATATCGAGATAAAAAAATCATATAATGTTTATTCATTGGCACTTGACGACTCAGATGGACTATGACATACAAATCATCTCCTTTTTTTTCTTAGTGGACTTTCTATCCTCGGTGTACTCTTGGTTCTCTCGATCTTATTATAAACACTGGTCATCATCTCTACCAGTGTATCATATTGTGACCGCATTTGTCAACCCAAATTTCTCACCTGCTTTCGTAAGTCTTTATTCTCCCTCTCCAACATCTCGAACCATGTGGCGGAGACTACCTTCTCTTTTATGAGCTATGTTCACTCATCAACATGTACTGCAATTGAGGCAATCATTATTGCAGCCGGAGGGATACGATGAACATATTTTCTATGCTGGGAGACGACATAATGGGGGACATGAGGGACGCATGGGTTCACAATATTCTCAATCTTCAGATTTCGATGTATGGGTTCCCAATATTTTTGGAAATAGTTGGGATCATATTATCGTTCTTTATAATTATACGATATGGCACAAACACCTCCTTTGTTCTAGCTATCCAATTGTTCTTTGTAGCGTTCATGCCAATTCATGTTCCTAGCCCCACCACTATTCATCTTCCTTCTCACTTCCACAGGTTTCTTTGGGGTAGACTGTCTTAAGCCAGATTGTAGGAAAACTCGACTACCATGTTGCAACTCGGCTTCATAATTACTAAACAACCAAATATCGCAATCAGACAGTCTCACAGCCTCAACAACAACCTCTAGGTCCTCGTTCTCCCCATCTCCATATGGTCTCTACATAACCTGTACATTGGAGGTTATGGTTTAGGTATAGATAATTATTCATGCTAATGAATGCTAAATATTAAAATGATTTATAATAACGAGTGCTAAATATATTACAGCAATTGTTATTAAGAATGCTAACAATTACAATGACTTACACTAACGAAAGTTAAATGCTCAAGGGATAACGATTTGTACTAAGGATTACAAAATCTTGCAACAATCATTACTTAAGAATGCAAATTATTACAACGATTTACACTAATAAAAGTTAAATGCTAAAGCGATAATGAATTGTACTAAGAAATACAAAATCCTCCAACGATCATTACTTACGAATGCAAACGATTACAATGATTTACACTACTGAAAGTTAAATGCTAAAGCGATAACGATTTGTACTAAGAAATACAAAATCTTGCAATGATCATTACTTAGGAATGCAAATGATCACAACAATTTACAATACTGAAAGTTAAATGCTAAAGCGATAACGATTTGTACCAAGGAATATAAAATCCTGCAGCGATGATTACTTAAGAATGTTAAACAATTCAACGATTTATACTAATGAATGATAAATGTTGAAACGATTGTAAACGATTTTAAACCATTTACCTCATTTAATTACAAACCATCTAAAATGAACTTGGCAATATCTTCTTTGACATTTATTATGGCCCACCAGCTGATCTTTGAAAAACCACACATCGCAGGGCCACACTGAGAACGCAAGGCGACAATATGCTCCCACAACTAGGCCTACAAAATCAATATATTAGTAAGACTATAACCTTCAACGATCTTAGTTTACAACTACAAAATATGTAATAAACAATTACCTCGACAAATGACCAAAACTTTGCAATGATTTTTGTACCCTTACTCGCATGGTAAAGTTGACTGTATAGCAACACTCCATGCATAGTTGTCGACTTCATCTAAGTCTTCCAAGAACTGCAGCCACATGTAACTTATCCTCGAACCAGTCAAATCAGAAAATAAAGTAAGTACAAAAAATTAAAGAAGGAAGGTGCACAACTCTTGGTCAGCTCTTTCAGATGCATATGTAGTTGACCGGTCTTCCCATTTATTATGGAAAGAAAAAACTTTTATCGATGTAGAATTTCTTCCACCAGAAATACATTGACTTCAGTCGTTCATTGACATTCCTACAAAGGGCGTGCACTTTTTCCTTGCGTTATAGTTTGAATCCCGTAATAGGCCAACACTTTCATGATACTTAAGGCCAGTAATTTGCGTCACATCTTCTAGGGTCATGGTAATCTCAAAAGAATCAAACTAGAATGTGTTCGTTTGATGATTCCACTTATTTACCAGGTGGGTCATGGTGTTCCAACATGTTTCAAAATAATGCTGGTCCAAAAGGCTGCCAAAGTGCATATTTCGTAATCGATCTTTCTGATATTCACTCAACTATCCATACCACGATAGAACTACATGCCACTGACACCGCCCTCTGAGCCTTTCACTTGGTGCTCTACTTCTCTTCTGACCTCCCTCTAACACAAAATAACATATTATTCGTATCAATTATAAATTAGTCTCATTTATACTTCTACACATCGTTGTACATAGTAATCACTATAAATAATAATCCTTGCACACACGCTATCACATTAATCGCTATATATATTAATCACTATTATAGTAATCGCTATATAGAATCATACCTATAATAGTAAATCGTTCACAGTAATCGCTGTACATAGTAATCTCTATACATAGTAATAGATATTACAGTAATCGCTATATATAATAATACCTATCACAGTAAATCGTTCACATTAATCGCTATACATAGCAATCACTATCACAATAATACCTATCACAGTAAATCATGACAGACATGATCGATTTACGTACTTTGGTCACACTTTTCTCTTCTTCATCCCCTCCCTCCATCCTCTGCCTTTCTTGCTGCTTCACCGCCTCCCTATGCTTTTCTACTTCTTCCTTCCTTCGCCTCCCTCTTCTGCTTTTCAATTTCTTCCTTCCTTTCCATTTTCTTCTCTTCCTCCTCCTGCTTCTTTATTTCCCTTTCCTTCTTCTCCTCCTGCTTCTTCCTTTCTCTTTCCTTATCTTTCTCGTCCTCCTTCAACTTCCTTTGCCTTTCCTTCTCTTTCTCGTCCTCCTTCTCATTCCTTTGCATTTTCTTCTCTTCCTCATCCTGATGCTTCTTCCTTTGCCTTTTCTCTTCCATCTTCATCATTTGCCTTTCCTTCTCTTCCCCTTCCTTCTTCTTCAATTGCCTTTCCCTCTCCTCCTCATTTTTTTTTTGCCTTTCCCTCTCTTTTGCCTCATTCTTTATTTGCCTTATCTTCTTTTGCTTTTCAAAATATTCCTACTTTATTATTTGCCTTTCCTTCTCTTCCTCCTTCTTCATCAATTGTCTTTCCCTCTCCTCCTACTCTTTATTCTTTTTTTGCCTTTCCCTCTCCTCCTCCTTCTTCATTTGCCTTTACTTTTCATTCTCCTCATTCTTTCTTTGCTTTTCCTTCGCTTCGTCATCTTTCTTCTTCTTCATCTTTAGTTCTTCCTCATTCTTCCTTTGCTCTTCAGCTTTAATATCTGATGGATAATCCTCCGCATAATACGATTCCAGTGCTTTGTTCCTGTCTTTATCATTCTCAATCTTCATTATATTTTGGTACCTTTTATAACGCTCATATAGATGGGACTGACGGATAACTTCTCTAATAGTCATCTCATAGAACAATGTGGGATTTCTTGTTTGATGAGCTTTAGACATTGCTAACCTGCATAACATATAAATTTAACCGCATCATTATATGTTACAACCGCCTCCCCAAGTATATAATAATACAAATTATCCCATTCGTTAAACAATCGCCAACATTATAAATCGTCACAATATTTGGCTTTATAAGTAAACATCGTTGTAAGATTTAACAAACTTAAGTACAAATCGAGGTAACTTCATAAATACACATTGCTACTGCTTTAAATATATAAATCATTGTTGCTTCAAACTTACAAATTGTTGTATAAATCACAACCTTCATAAGTACATATCGTTGTAACATTTGGGCTTCATACATAAACATTGTTGTATGATTTATCAAACTTAAGTACAAATCATGGTAGTTTCATTAAATCATTACTGCTTCAAATGTATAAATCGTTGCTGAATCAAACATACAAATCACTACTGATTTAAATGTATAAATCATTCATTCTTCAAACGTACAAATCATTGTAGAAATTTAGCCTTCATAAGTACATATCGTTGAAATGTTTGGCCTTCATAAGAACAAATCGTGCTAACTGTTGTTCGACACCCAGAAGGTGGATAGGTACAAATCAATTTGTTTCAGTATGAAAATAGGTGTTATTTAGCATAAAGACGAACACCCAATTGTAAGATTTAGCATTTAGATTTATAAATCGATTTGTTTGCATAATGAAACCTTACACGAAACTCACTGAAATGATAAGAGTTTTAATAATCTGACAGTGGAGGAGAAACCCACATAAGGTAGACGCAGCCGATGGTGGCAACGATGCTGTCACTGCGCAGACGGCGACAAAGGATGCTCCAGTGGCAGTAGACGATGGCAAATGGTGCTCTAAAGGCAACATACGATGACAAATGGTGCTGTCACTGCTTAGACGACGACAAAAGATGCTCCAGCGGCAGCAGACAATGGCAAGGGGTGCTTCAGCAGCATTCGACAACGACAAAGGGTGCTTCGGTAGAGTTTACTGCTTAGGGCAAAAATAAAACGTTTGGATTTTTTGAAGAGTTAAGATCATCCTCTCTTTCCCAGATCGAGGATAATTTTGTCCTTTTCTTGAACCGAAGTTTCACTTTTCTAGATAGAGGGCATTTTTTTCTTTTTCTAGAGCCATCGTTTCATGACGAGAATGGTGATACACTTTTCTAGATGGAGGGTATTTTTGTCCTTTTCTTGAACTATCATTTTATGGTGAGAATGGCAGGAAAAAGGGACTTAAGTCTTTGCAATTGCATCAGACTCTAATGCTAAGTGATGCCAACACACACGAGGATACAAGCCCCACTTGCGCTTATATACGCGGCGCTCGTTCAAACCCAAACACGCACTGTAGCTAACAACCATCTTCGGGGGAAACATATAACCTCTGCTTTCGAGAGGGGTAGGTGGTGCGGTTGGCACTTGTTTATATTGGGACATGAATGCATGACGCTTTGCCTAAGGCCTTCCCTCACCCTCAGCTTCATAGCCTTCCCCTCCTCCTTCCTCACCACCTTCAGAAGAACCCCTGACCGAAGGATTGCAGCCATGTTCAGAAACCAAAATTCCTAAGGGGTGGTAGACGAGGCGGAAGAAGGGGTGGCAGCGGTGGTGGTGGTGAGCAGTGATGGTAGGATCCTGTGTGGAGAGTGGAGCGACTGAAGCAGATGGTCAGAGAGGTACCCCTTTCTCTATATTTTTTTGTTGGCATTTTTTGTAAAACAAACACAAAAAGTGTACTTGTATTCGCTATCGAGCGTATGCAGGGTATTCAGCGTTCTCCTCAGCCGGTCGATGCCCACAATGGGCCCAGGCCTGAGGTCGATGGTCAGCAGGACCCTATACCACGTAAACTGGATGTGGAATTTGGGTAGGATACAACTACGAATCTCTCATCATCTTCATTGCATCCTACCCTCTTATATAATGGGAGAAATAGGCAGTTACGTGAATGTGGTCTCTCCACATTCACGTAATTTGCACCCACTAACCCCATTATGTGGCCACTAATGTGACCCACTAATGGCTGTCAAACTGGGTCACCCCATGGGTTGGACCTAGACACATTATATCCAACATTCTCCCACTTGACCCATTGACACCAAAAGTGTACTAAATCAAGGTGTATACCGTAATCTCAATTTAATTCTTCACGTGGGTTCACATGCTACCCTTTATCACAAGGATGAATCATATGAGTCATGGATATGAACACTCTTTTATGAAATGTCATATTCTCATGTACTACACTACAATTCACCTTCAGTGCTTAAGCATGTTTGAAATTACCTTTATGAATAGGTTTGTCCCTCACCTATTCTATTGGTTCTTTAATATTGTTATTTTGCTATTCTCTATAACCCATATGAGAGATCCTTTATGCAAAATCAACAATATACAAAGTCATAGAAAATCAAATTCATATACACAAATGTGATCACTTAATGTATTGCCATACATCAGAAGGAATAAAAAAGACCCAACCCCTTTACATGTTGGGAATATAATCTCGGTGCTAGCCATTTAGTAAGGGGATCCACAGTCATTTTCTTCGTCCCAATTGTATCAATACATACCAGATGATTCTCAGTCTTTCTTTAACAACAAAATATTTTAACTCCATGTGTCGACACGATGCTGAGCTCTTGTTGTTATTTGAAAAGGACACAACTGCTTTATTATCACAAAAGATCTTTAGTGGTCTCTCAATAGAATCCACAATACCAAGACCTATAATAAATTTTTTTATCCTAATAGCCCGTGACAAAGTCTCGTATAGAGAAATAAATTCTGCCTCCATGGTATGAGCAACAGTGGTAGACTGCTTTCCACTTCTCCATGAGACAACACCACCCGCTAATAGGAAAATGTATCCAGTAGTGGATTTTCTAATGTCAATACACCCACCTAAGTCTGCATCAGAGTATCCAACAACCTCTAGGTGGTCAGCTTTCCTGTAGGTCAACATATAGTCTTTTGTTACTTATAAATAGCACATGACCTTCTTTGCTGCCTTTCAGTGTGCAATGTCTGGATTTGACTAATATCTACCAAGCATTCTCACAACAAATGCTATATCAGGTCGAGTGCAGATCTGCGCGTACTGCAAACTCTCAACTCCTGAAGCATATGAGACAACATCCATCTGAGCCTTCGTAATATCATCCTGAGGACAGTCCTTTAAACTCAATTCATCCCCTTTCACTATAGGTGCCGAACCAGGAGAACAATTCTCCATCCCATATCTTTTAAGAACCTTAATGATACAAAATTTCTGAGAGAGGCTAAGGACACCCTTAGTTCTGTTGCGACGGATCTCAATTCCATGGACATAAGTGGACTCACCCATGTCCTTCATATCGAAATGAGAGAAAAGAAAATCTTTCGTTTCATGTAATAGACTCAAATCATTAGTTGCAAGAAAAATATCGTCAACATATAAAACCAAAATTATGAACTTACTCCCACTAGTCTTAATGTAGATACACTAATCAACAATGTTTTTAGTGAATCCAAAGTTCATAATTACCTTATTGAACTTCTTATACCACTGGCAGGAGGCCTATTTAAGTCCATAAATTGACTTATTCAATTTGCAAACTAAGTTATTCAAGTCATCTATACTGAAACCAGGAGGTTGTTGTATGTATACCTTCTCATCTAGATCCCCATTCAGGAAGGCAGTTTTCACATCCATCTGATGTAGCTCTAAATCAAAATAAGCTACGAGGGCCATGATTATCCTTAATGATTCCTTAATTGAGACAAGAGAAAAAGTTTCACTATAATCAATGCCCTCTATCTGTGTGAAACCTTTTGAAACAAGCCTAGCCTTGTACATCTCCACATGACCTTTAGAGTCTATTTTGGTCTTATAAATCCATTTACAACCAACAGGTCTAACTCCATTAGGTCGAGGTACAAGATCCCATACTTGGTTATTTGCCATAGAGTCATGCTCTTCTTTCATGACATTAATCCAATGTGTTGATCTTTCACTTTCAATGGATTCTGCAAATGTGAAGGAATCTTCATCAAGGTCTATGAAGTCATTTGACTCTTGTAAATACACCACATAGTCCGGATAGATAGCAGATTTTCTGATTCTGGTGGACCTCCATACATGTGCTACAGGTGGTTCAAAATGAGCCTCTGTATCCTGTTGTTGTTGTATATCCTCATCAACAACCAGATCTAGTTGAGATTGATGTTCATTGACTGGACTTTCTCTTACATTACCCGAAGGGACAATGATAGAGAAAATCAGGTCTTTATCTTCAGCAGGTGTGAAACCTGAATCCTGCATTTCCTCAAAATCAATATTTTGATACGCATCTATCCCAATAGAATCATTTTCAAGAAATCTTGCTTTATCTGTTTCCATTATCTATGGTGTATGAGATAAACAATAAAACCTAAAGCCTTTTGACCTTTCTGGATAACCAATGAAGAAACTGCTAGTTGTCCTAAGATCAAAAGCTTTTATATGTGAGTTATACAATTTAGCTTCTGTCGGTCATCCCCATATGCACATATATGACAAAAAAGGTTTTCTACCTGTCCATAACTCACAAGGAGTCTTTTGAACAACCTTCGTAGGAACCTTATTCAAAATATGCACTATTGTCTTAAGAGCTTCACCCCACAAGGTCAAAGAAAGGTTTGAGTGATTTAACATCACTCGAACCATTTCTTTAAGCGCACAGTTTCTCCTTTCAGCTACACTATTCTGGTAAGCACTTTCAGGCTTAGTATACTGAGGAACAATGCCTTCCTCTTTTAGAAACCACGCTAATGACCCTTTCTTTTGTTCTATCTCAGTAAAGCGACCAAAATATTCAGCACCTCTATCAGACCTGACAACCTTAATAACTTTATCGGTTTGTTTCTCTACTTCTTTCATGAAGTCCTTAAAAAACTGAAAGACCTCTGATTTTTCAGATAATAAGTAGAGATACATATACCATGAGTAACCGTTTATAAAGGTGACAAAATACTTTTCACCCGTATAACACGGTGAAAAAGGGCTACACACATCCGTATGTACTATTTCTAACTTTTTATTGCTGCATTTGACATCTTTCTTATACGTGTTAGAGTGCTTAGCCTTTATGCAGTCAACACATGACTCTATATTCGTAAAATCAAGAGATCCAAGGATTCTTTCATTCACGAGTCTATGGATTCTCTCTTTTGAGATGTGTCCTAATCTTTGATGCCAAAGCAAATAGGATTGATCTTCCTTTAGGCCACGTTTATTTTCAATCATTGTGTTCTCAATAAAGTGAGATTCTAGAATTCAGAATTTGGTTCTTAATCGATACAAACCATCACACATATATGCAGAACCTATATTCATTGATTTTTTCATAATAATAAGTTTGGAATTTTCAAATTTAAATACAAAGTCAAACTTATCAAGTTTTGAAATTGAAATCAGGTTCCGACTATAGGATGAAACATAGAATGTATTGACCAAATCCAATATGAATCTTGACTCCAACACAATTCTACAGGTCCCAACATTCTTGACATGTAAACGCATCCTATTTTCAGAAAAAATACTTCTTTCATGCTCTGTTGGTTTTTTCTTGTTCAGAAATGCCTGCAAAGAGTTGATAATGTGCACCATGACACCAGAATCAATCCACCAACTATGCAATAGAACATGAATTGGATTGCACTCATGAGAAACGAATGACTTATTACCTTTATTTTTAAGCGACTTCTTGTACTTCAAACAATCCACCTTCTTATGCCCCTTCTTCTTGCAGAAGAAACACTTTATAAAAGAGCCTCCTGATTGAGATTTGGCTTTTGCCTGAGAGTTTGAATTCTCTTTATAGGCTTTTTTCTGATTCTTCCTCTTGAAGGAGCTTTTTTTTGGCCCCGACCTCTGTTTATTCTTATGAGAGACCATATGTGCACTTGGCACCTTCTCACCCTTCAATCTCTTCTCTTCTTCAATACACTTGGCTAAGAGGTCATTAAAAGATCACTCATCATTATGTGTGTTGTAAGAGATTTTGAAGAGTCCATACTCAGTAGGTAATGAGGTTAAGATCAGATGGATCGAGAAGGAGTCAGAGATGACAAACTTTATGTCATTCAGTTGAGTCGCAATATTCCTCATTTCCAAAATATGCTGTCGAATGTGACTGTCACCAGTATATTTCATAGACACTAATTTGGACATGAGCATAGTGGCTCTTGTCTTATTAGAAGTGACAAATTAAGCCTCAATGGCTCCCAAAAATTCTTTCACTATCTTATAGTGAGGAATGATGCCTCAAATATTCTTAGCCACTCGAGATTGCAAAAGCAACATGCTAAGTCTGTTTGAGCGCTCCCACTTCTCAGAGACAACCTTCTAATCAGTTGTACTCTGCTTTGTAAGAGCGGGAGGTTCATCAATTCTAAGGGACAGATCTAAATTCATATAACCCAAAGTGAATAACATGATTTCTTTCTAATCTAAAAAGTTAGATCCGTCTAAAAGGGGGATATTACTAGAACTGTCGATAAGAAAAAATATGATAAAGCAATGAACAAAAACAGAAAGACATTACTATTATTGCTCAGACGAGACTCGTATTGAAAATGTAAAAGTGAGACTCTTTATTTTCACATTTTTTTAGACAAGCATAGTTGAGCGATTATCGTTCTACTTTGGTGAAAACGACAATACTTATAGTTGTTTCGTCTCTTTAATTCTCAAAGAATTGACTTCAGTTGGTGGAACTAGTAGATCGTATATCCAGAGGCAATTCAACACTATACCTTTGGGTACAAACATGCTTTATGGATTGGAATACACATCTACTATCACACCCTATGTAAATTTAGAACACAATGACCTACCTTTGGGTAGAATCGATGTTTCATAAATTCACACACAATCATAATGACGAATCTTAGTACGGTCCAAAAAATCCTTAATCAACACAACTCAGATCATTTTGATGATTACATGAATCGATCAATCAAGATCCTTTACCAAAATCCTATTCGTATTATGGAGCATGCCCATGCACACATTTTAATGCATGTATATTCATAACATAATACAAGTTCATGCTTCAACTAATATACATAAACTAACTGTCATGAATTTAGTTACAATTCATGCTTAAAACCATCATGCACAACTTAACCAACATAAAATACATGAATTAATATGCACAAGTCATGTATTATTTAAAATAAACACTTTATAAAGCATGAAAAATAACAAAAGCATGCTCATAAGGGTAAAACACAGGGTCCTCAAGTAGGAACCGGTCTGAAAACACTCTGAACCGGCCCTGCACATGTCATCTAAGGGTCTGAATCGGTTCTGAACTGGTACCAAATATGAACAAAAGTTCAAAAAACCCTATAACCGTATACCAAAATCCTTGCACCTCCTTATATTTATGAAAACAAGGTCTTAGCATCTCGAAACTGGTGAAAAAATATTGGTAATCAGTCAAAAACGGCTTCGAACCGGTCTCGGAAAGGGCCAGATCAGGTTCTTGATCCAGTTCAGCCCAAATAGTGCCCGAATCCTGCTAAACATGGATCCGACCTGGTTCAAATGGGATCTGGGTTTGACCCGACCCGTACTGGACATGGGTCAGTCCAGGTCTGAACTATATCCAGATCGGATCCGATCAGAACAAGCCCCGGGTTTGACCCAGCTCAAAAATGTCCTGGGTCTTACCCGATTCAAAATGGACTCGGGTCTGTCTCGGTCCTTAACAGGACCCGGATCTGACCTGATACTAAATGGACCCGGGTCTAACCCGACCCGATCGGGGCTCAGATCTTTCCGGATCAAACCCAGACCCAGAACTATTTGTCAGGGTCTGATCCAAAAATAAACTGCAGACCTGATCCACCCAAAATGGGTTTGGATCGGGCCTGTCATCAGGTCAATACGCCAGACCTGATCCTGTTCCACTGTTAAAATGTCGGGTTTCTGTTTGCGTTTTTCTGAGAAACCGAAAGAGTTTCTCCTCTTCGTCCCCCCACGTCGCCGTATGGCGACCAACGCCGGTGCCCAGCCGGCGACAGTCATCACCCCCGATGACGCTCCTCTGGCGATGCATATACGGCGATGCAACCTCGGCGACACCCCAATGATAGGTAAGGGTTACAATTTTTTTTTTATCTGTCGTCGGAACAACCGATAAATCAGTGATGCCGCCGGGTTGCCAATGACGCCAACAAGGCCGCCACTGCCCCAACACCTCCCCGACAAAAAAACACCGACCGAAGTCCCCAGCCTGACGGTTGAAGGGTTTTGATGAATGGGGTTTTTCAACCCTGTTTTTTTTTTTTGACGATCGACGCAATAGGTAAGGAGTTCGTCGCACTCCGTCGGCAATCCATCAGTTCGGCAAAGCCCCCAACCCTGGCGATCCCGGTGCCGACATACTACCCTGCAACCCAACGACACAGGTGAAACCCTCGATCCTCTATTTTTTTTTTACAGAGGGTAGTCGGGGCTGTAATCGCCACCGGCATATGGCTGTCGATAATGGTGGCAGTCACCCCACGATGACAGTTGCCGTCTACCGGAGACCCACGTCGCCCCACGACGACAGGCAATCACCTCATAAAATGGGTCTGTCGCGCTGGTGAAGGTTGTCGCACCATGGCAACAGTCAGAGGGAAATCATGATCATCATCCTATCGCTGTTTGCGACAGACTGCCGGAATGATCGGTAACCCATGTCACTCCATGGCAACATGCAATCAATGGCCAGAATAGAGACAACGCTAAAGGCCCTACACGACCACGCACAGTAGAATGCATGGATTGTGGGCCCATAACCCAATGTTGGTGTTTTCTGTAAAACAAATACAGAAAGCGTGCCTATTCGCCATCAAGTGCATGCAAGGTATTTGACGTTCTCCTCAGCCGGTCGACGCCCACAATGAGCCCATGTCTTAGGTCGACGGTGAGAGGACCCAATACCACGTAATCTGAATGTGAAATTTGGACAGGATAACAACTACGAATCTCTCGTCATTTGCATCCTACCCTCTTATATAATGGAAGAAATAGGCAGTTACCTGAATGTGGTCTCTCACGTAACTCTCGCCCGCTAACCCCATTATGTGGCCACTAATGTGACCCACTAATAGCTGTCAAATCAGGTCACCTTGTGGGTTGGACCCAAGACACAATATTTTTTTGATTCTTGGGTTTTGATCGAGTCAGTGGGAGTGATTTTGGGAGCTCTCTTGCATGCTCTTGTGGTCCATTTTATTGAACAAAAACAGGGTAAGAAAAATGATACAGGAGACGGTGGGCCTGTTTGTTCGTTTGCTTTTTGATGCTATGTAACGAGTGGGGGAGTCGATCGTAGGACTCCTCGTGCAAAATGGTGTATAACAAAGAAAATAACGGTTTTTATTTGATCTTCTGGTGAATTTTGATGACCCAATAACTTTTTTTCCCCCTTTTGATTGTTTATGTCACAAAGGTATTTTTTTCTGGGTAGTGGCTTCTAGTTGAAATTTCGAAGAGGACCACTTGAGCAAGGAGACATGTTCCATGACCCGACGATGCCTTTTCTTCTCATGGTTGTTTATATTACGAAGGAAGGATTTTTTTTTTTCAGATTAGTGGATTCTAGTCAGAATTTTGACCTGGACCCCTTGAGCAAGGGGATGGCTCGATGACTGAATAGCTCCCTTTTTCTTATTGTTGTTTATGTTACAAAGGAAGGAGATTTTTCTCAGATTAGCGGATTCCAGTTGAGCAAGGAGGTCCATGCATGCTCGCAAGTTGTGTTTATAGATGTGATGCTTCTTGAGGCAGTTAGCAAGTGGATGAATCAAGGAGAATCACACTTGCTTGAACTTGAGTTATGTGGAGGTCACGACTCCTCTTGACTGAGCCTCCAAAATGTGTTTCTGTCTCGCTCGTTAATTCCCATGAAAGTTCTTGCTTGGATAACTCTCTGGTGTGGATGTACATGCCGAAGTGGGGAATGCATTGAAATGCTTGGAGGCTACCTTCATTTCTCTGCTTCCAGGAGTGTATTACAACTGATACAAGTAATTGTGAGCAAAATTCCTTTCTTTCTTTTGCTTCATTTCTATGTGCACTAGAAGAGCCAACTAGGTCTTCTACCTTTATCACAGAAATTGAGAGGCGAACTTGATTGGCTTCTTCAAAGGAAGATTGAGGAACCTGAGCTAGACATCACTGCAGAAGGTAGGGGGTTTGTAGCCGCTGTCGTCGAGTTACTGCATAGCCAAAATGTTCAAGACACCTCCAGCTATAGGGGTCACTGAAATCATGTGCTTTCCATCCATGGTTCCTTATCCTGTGGAGTAGTCTAGCTTCCTACTTTGATCTCTCATCTTGTTTAGCTATCAGCTGCTCTTGGTTGTGCTGGAGCTATCCGGCTTGCCTTCCATTTAATTTTATGCAAGCATCTGCAGAAGTACTTGACATGGGTTGATAAGTTTATGGTGGAGCTAAGTAAATTATCAATGTTTGGTAGGCAGTGATGCTTTACGCACTTTTTTGTTGGTGTGTTATTATTTGTATAATATGGTCAATAATACAGTTCCAATTCCACATAATTTAACCTTATTAAGGAAGAATTTTTGGCAAGTATCCATTTCTTTTAATATTTAAGCTTGGTTGTAAGGTTTCATCTCAAAGTGTTGTTGTTTCTTGGACCTTTGGTGCTCTGCTGCTTTCAGTTAACAAGTGTTGTCAGGTCTTATGGAGTGGGTGATGATGTTCTTGACATCAAACACCCAATGTTGACTTTAGATAACTCGTTTGCAATACCTTAAAGAACATCAATTTTGGAAACACTGTCAGCTAGGTGAGAAAGCTTGTACCCATTATGTAAAATTCCCCCCATCCTTGTTCAATCTGATGAATCATGTTTTTTTATTAAGCTTTATGGTCATGACCTTCAGAAACTTTAAAACTTGACTCCTCTTATTCAAGTCTATAATAAGCAGCCAACTAGTGTTGAAACCAAAATAATAGTGATGCGTTTCTTGTGGGGACATCTTGAATGGTCAGTCTTAGCGGTCAGATCTCACGCACACACACACACACACACACACACACACAATGTCTTAACCATCATGCAATCAGTTATACATGGAAATTGCATATTATTCTCGCTAGTGAATTTATAGGTTCCCTTTAAGGATTTCTTGGTAATTCTATCACACAAGTTTGAAAAGAGAAAAAGAGGCGTAAAATGGCTTGTAGGAAACATTGATGTCATCGTGGAAGGGACTGTATTGATAAAATATGAAAACGTATAAAACTGTAAATATCTATGGCATAAATGTATCCAATGTCTTTTTTTTAGAATAATAATTATATCCAATGTCAAAGATCTTTAAAATATCGGCAAGGAATATCTCGTGATAAATTTTGTTAAGATAATTATTTGGAAATATCTGTATTGATAAAATATGAAAACATATAAAACTGTAAAGAAATATAAGAATCTTAAAAAAATACCAAAAAAAAATTTATTGCATTAATACTGGGAAAAAACCATGATATATTCAAAATAGGCGATATATTGAAAATATTACTTTTTTTAGAACTTATCGGCTTCGAAAGTATTTCAATAGTATTGCCAGAATTTCAAAATACGGCGATGTGGAAGACATATATCTTACCATGATCGGACGCCAATAAGGGTTAGCTAAAAAAATGCATGCTTTTATGATCGTCATCATCATTGTCATCATTAAGCTTTATCTCAATTACATTGGTCAGATCTATGAATCGGGTTTCTCTGATCCTTGTTCTCTAATAACTGCAACTTACAACCTTTAATCCTTGTTACTGCCTCCTTCCAAGTCTTCAAAGACATTATTATGTATGGTAGAAATAACATTATAATGTAGTTTATCAGATTCACATCAAGTCCAGTCCTGACTATACCAGCCATCAGTAAAAAGCTGCGTTTAAAAATAATTCTTTGAAGAAACCTGTTTTTAGTAATGTGGCCTGTGTAGAAAGCTATGAAAATGTATTGGAATAAAGGGATCTTTTTAATCTCATCTTCTGCTTGATATTTCAGATTTCACTACAAGAAATCTGTGGATTAGTGATGGCCTCAATCAGTCACTAATCCGTTGTCAATCTGTCGTTGCAGAGTTTAGCGACGGCTAACTTTCATCACAAAATTGTAGTCGCTAATTAGCGACAAAAACTATCTGTCGTTAGTTTCATCGCTAATTTGCGATGAATTAGCGAATGCCATGATTCGTCGCAAGGCCGTCGTTAATCTGCGAAGATTTGGTCTGGCGACAAATTTTAATCCGTTGCTAATTTCATCGCTACAATAGCGACAGATTAAATTTCATCGCAAAACATTGGTCGATTCACTTTTGCGATGGATAAATATTCATTCCTAATCCGTCGCAAAATTAGACGTCGATACTAAATAGCAACGGATAATATCTGTCGCAAACAATAAAAAAATTTAAAAAAATTTGTTTAAAATATAAATATCAAGAAAAAATTCGCATGATATAATTTATATTTTCTGTACAATTTATATTTCATGTGTATAAAAAATACATATAAAAAGCAAATAAAATAATTTATCGATCCACTATAATTCTCGCAAAGTTCTAATTATTTACAAGTGAACATTTACAAAGATTTTCTTTTGAAATAACAAGAAAGTACAACAAATTCAACACATAAATCTAATCATCGCCAAGATTTTGTGCGTCATCTTTTTCATTGTCTCGATCTACCCCTTCAGCTCCTCTACGCTGATTAACTCCAGCATCCTACAAGAGAAAAGAAAGGTTAGTATTGATAAACAAAATATAATGAAATAAATTATATGCAATGCACCTAAGTTAAGACAATCAAAGTAACATGAGTGAATTACACATAATCTAGATAGCAATAAAGTGAAGGATATTAACAGAATTCAGATACGTTCTAAGGCTGACATAAAAAATTCATAATGATTCAATCATGCAAATATGTGTTTTAATCATGCATATACAAGCTTGAAATCTAATGACATGAAACTTTCATACCTGACGGACACCTGCAGACGAAGTTTTCCTGTCCCCAAAAAAGCTGCACAACTCATTACGGACAACGTCAGAAATGACTTCATGTAAAAAGTCATGCACTGTGTCCTTAACAAGCTGACGGATACCATCCCAAGAATTAGCTTGGTCAATCAGACACTGAGACTTGATGCTGGCGAGAGAACTATGAGAGCCGTGACTGGAGGAGACAACGACTGGTGAGGTGTTCATATTACTCCCTAACCTGAACACACGACCCTTTTTGGGTTTACCTGTTGCAGTCACCCATGTTGCAGGATCAAAAGGCGGATGCTGAGTTGAGTCATCGCCATATTGCTCTACCATCTGTTGCTCGTATGACTCCTACAAAGTAATGATTACAATATGGATTAATAATTAAGAATTATAATATTTATGATAACTTATATATTACAATGTTTATTAATACAATAAATACATACAGTTGTCATTCTCGCCTTCTCTGATACAAACTCTCCTGTGGTCTTACATTTATGTGTTTCAACAAACACATCCTTGTATGGCATAATGCCTCATTTTTTTGCTTCTTGCGAAGTTAAATGATAAAAAAATTATTTAACAGGTATGCAACAATACTTATAAAATTGAAAATATATATTAATGAGTTACCATTTTCTTCACGTGGCTCCCAAAAGTCCTAGATCCACCTGTGTGTAGATGGACATCGAGCATCTTCACTTGGTTTTGTGCAGCCTTCGCTGAGCGATTTCAAAATTCATGCCCCGCCCACTTGTTGCATATTGCATCCCAAATATCTGAACTGATAGTAGGAGGGCGCCATGGCCCTTCCACTACAGTGGATCATCTATCCCGCTAGATGTTTTTCTTGTTGTAGTCTTCATATTGTGTAGCATATCTGGAAATTGACTGTCAGCCACCTTCTGCCACACCTTCCTCACGTCCTGCTCCTTTATCGTAGTCGCGAAGCGATTTAAAGCCTACAAATAATTTCAGAAAGTTAGTAGACATGAGTATAACAAAAAATTAAATATGAAATACATTAACTATGAGAAACGATTGTATACCATGAATAAGGACAATAATCTGTCAAACACCTCCTTCGAGTATTTTTTCTATTAAGAAATCAGTCCTGGTAGATGTTGAACTAGTGAATGCCTAATATCTTGTATTACCTCTTGTAGCTCAAACCTCACACTGCACATGAATTGATACACATTAACTATCAATACACAATATTTATAAGATAAGTATAGGATAAGTAAAAATGAAATACTTACGGTTGATTATCGATATACATTATTTGAATAAGTCATCGTGTGTCAGACTGAGATGACCCTGCATCCAGCGTTGTCTCGTAACTTGTATGAATAACTGGTGTAGGTGAGTCATGTGCAGGCAAAACATCATCTATAAAAAAATGAGTTTAAAATTCACACAATGCATATTTAAACTAATCAAGTATACAATTAGTTAAATGATATATCTATCGAAGCAACCCATGAAGATGAAGGCTGAGACTGGCTACCACTGGGTGCTCAACCACTGTAACCTCCACAAATTATATTCTAACAAATAAAAAATATCATGCAATATATTCAAACATTACAATACCTTCAAATCATTCAAATCATTATAATACATTTCAATACATTCAAATCATTCACATCAAATATTGCAATACATTAAAACATAAGATATGACATCACTTGCTAATCATGGATAACTTATCCTTAACTTGCAATACAATTTGATCAGTTACACAACTCTATATCTTTATGGATACATAATCAAATCGAAAATAACTTTATACAAGATATTTAAATATTGTAATACATTCAAATCATAACTCTATACCTATCAAAGATATATAATCAAATCGAAAATAACTTCATGCAATACATTCAAACATTGCAATGTATTCAAATCTTTCAAGTCATTATGATATATTTTAATACATTCAAGTCATAACTCTATACCTATCGAAGATATATAATCAAATCGAAAATAACTTCATGCAATACATTCAAACATTGCAATACATTCAAATCATTCAAGTCATTGCAATACATTTCAATACTCTATACCTATCGAAGATACATAACCAAATCGAAAATAACTTCATGCAATACATTCAAACATTGCAATACATTCAAATCATTCAAGTCATTGCAATACATTTCAATATATTCAAATCATTCACATTAAATAGAGGTATGTATTACAAGATGTATTTTACTAGCTTGAGAATTCTTCCTCATCATTTGTTTGAGTTTCATATTTTTCTTCTTCCCCCTCATTCTCTTTGTCATCTTCTTCTTCTTCTTTATTGGGTGTCCATCCACTTGGTATATCATTTGCATCATATTCTTTCATACATGTACCATCGACCAATGAAGATATGACATGCATACCATGCACGATATCGTGACCATAAGAGAAGTCATACATATAATCTGATTGATAGTAATCACTCTCTTCAGTTAACTTATCTTCCTGTAACTTATCATACTCGGGGTATAGTTTAGACTTCACCTTGCAAACTGCTCACCATTTATTTTTATCTAACTTTCTTGTACTTGGAAATGAAGTATAGTAAACTTGTTGAGCTTCCGAGGTTAAAATGAATGGTTCATATGTTTCAAACCTTGATTTATGATTCACCTTCATAATGCCTGAGGCTTTGTTGACTCTTGTTATTGTGGGATCAAATCTATGACACTTGAATAAAGTTACCCTATTATTTATGCCTAAGTAAGTCAACTCCATTATTTCTTTTATAATATTGTAGTAGTCATGTTCATTTTCACCGTAGCTGCTACCCTTGACACACATGTCACTATTCATCATTGACTTGTTTACACTGTAGTCTTTTGTATGAAATCGATAACCATTTATGATGTACCCGTTGTAACATTGTATAACTTTGGTCAGACCATTTTGTAAATCACATATTTCTTGATCTTTAACATCACCATGGCGGACCTACAAGCATAAACAATGATTGTGATCACGACCAATTAAGTAACTTATTATTGTTTACATAGAAAGAATGTATGTCATCGTCCTTACCAACTCTTTCATACATGCCACAAACTTATTTTCATGTTCTTTTTGTACTTCTACATCAGTGAGATGTGGAAGTTCTCTTCGCAACTCCAGATCAAATTGTCTGCACTGAACAAATACTTATATTACCAAACCATGTATGCACGTATAGAACTTAGTGTTACAAATTAAGTATACTTACTCGATGTATGGGTCGATCACTAAGCAATTAAAAATGATATAGATTTGTGCTACGTCTTGCTCTCGATTTTCCAAGAGTCTTGACCGGCAATTGCCAAAGGCATGCCCAAGTGGTTGAAATATCGACAGTTTGTCAGCTACAGTAAATTGTTCTTCATCATCATTACGAGGTGGGCATGTGTAATGTGTTGGAATGTGAGGTTCAAAGTACATAGATGAAAAATTTGAAATCTCTTCTAAAGTGTACGCCTCACAAATAAAGCCTTCTACTCTTGCTTTATTCTGGACCTTTTAGGTCAAACATGCATATGTCAACAATATACATCTCGGATTACAATAAATTTCTCAATAGCATTGAAGAGAAAAATATAAAAAAAACATATACCTTTCAAATTGGTACATCTGTCGATATTGCACATGACCACCAACCCTTAGTTTATATGGCAAATGTATGATCACATATTCCATAACATTGAAAAATGATGGCAGAAATATCTTCTCTAGCTGACAAATAGTAGTGATGACAGAATCCTTGAGATTCTTTACCTCAGATACTACAACTTCCGATGCGCACAATGTTCTAAAAAATCAACTCAACTTGGATAATACCCCCATATAGGTTTGTCTAACATATCATGGAATACTAGGGGTATTAACCGTTGCATAATAACATGAAAATCATGGCTCTTCAACCCATATAATTGTCCTTCATCTATCTTCACAACCCGAGCAATGTTAGAGACATATCCATCTGAAAATCTCAACTGTCTCAACCATTGACATACCTGCTTTATTTGATCTGATCCAAGCACGTACTTTGCATTTGATTTCAGAACTTTGCCGTTATACTCTTTGAGTTTCAATTCTAGTATTTTACATATTACTTT
Source organism: Nuphar pumila (assembly GCF_984573655.1). Classification (NCBI taxonomy): domain Eukaryota; kingdom Viridiplantae; phylum Streptophyta; class Magnoliopsida; order Nymphaeales; family Nymphaeaceae; genus Nuphar; species Nuphar pumila. The sequence continues at coordinate 15,393,825 of NC_143249.1, read as the reverse complement.
TAAATCCATACGGGCCTTCGAATTATCTTTCATTTTTCCTTTCACATTCATTACTGTATTGAACACATTATCAAATACATTTTTCTCCATATGCATCACATCCAAATTATGTTGTATCAATAAGGTTGGCCAATTTGGTAGTTCTCAAAATATAAATTTCTTTGTCCAATTATGATCTTTCTCAAATCCAAGGAAGGGCGTCGGGATACGGGTATCTGTCAGTCCATATAAAAAGTATCACAATCTTCTCAAAATCTCTATGCTAGACAACCTTGTAGGTGGACCTTCCATTTCAGTTGTACCTGCTCAAAACACATTCATTTGTCATCATAAGTACTCCATTTTGAGCCAGTTTACTCTATATTTGTAATCACACATAATTCAATGCAAGCTCGAGAGAAAGTTGTTACACTAGCGAAACCAAATTGAATTTATTTAAACGAATGGATCATATTGCACACACACAAAAAATGAATGAATTTAAAAATGTGCACAACATGCCTCTACCAACAATTATCTGCAACAACTGCTCTCTTTGTACAACAAGCCTAGTACAATCTCTTTCTGCACGTTCTTGTATTGTAGAAAAGGGCGCTTGTTATGCATCCTTGTCCGTGCACATGCAGTCAAGGACAGGATAAGCAATCACATCCCTCCCTTTCTTGTCTGTCCTGAACATGGGGCCTCCCATAGAGTCTGTATGCATCATCTTTATTGCATTGTTCACCTCTTCCTCATCCGTGGTGCTAGTGTAATTGCTCATGAAGAACTGTACGAGACCTCTTTTATTGGGTGTGATGTGTTTTCGATGCCCCAAGTACGCCCGGTGACCCTGTTTTCACCAACAGTGACAAGCATGAAGTTAAGCAACAGAAACTGAAGTGAGCCACGTACTTGCTGCACCTGCTGCAGACTTGAGTTTTTCTTTTTGAGTCTCATTCTGCAGTGTCTTATTGGGGAACATGCAGAAATGAAATCTGAAGCAGTGCAATTATGATTTCTTGAATGGAAAATGTAGTAGTGCCAAGGAACACACTTCTCTCAAGTGTAAAACTTTGTGCTCTCATCAGTTTTGTTTACCTGCATTGCTCGAGCCATGTTACCGCCATGGTTGGCCATAAAGACTTGGCTCCTTAGGCACACAATGTAATCTAATGCTGCAAGTACCGACGCTTGATGCTTGAATCGTTCGAGCTCGCCGGCCGTTGCCAGGCTTCCCTTGTTGTACATGTTGGGAAATTCCGAACGAAGCGGTCGGAGCGCCTCCTCTCCTCCAAAAGGTTCTCCCCCAGCAAGATAGATCCGAGTTTTTGACGATGCACCAAGAGCCTTTAGCAGCCTGCAGGATAGAGGTACCAAACCAAGTCATTTCTTTATACGGATCTGTATTATTTTTGCCAAACACAAAGGTGTCAAATTTGGATCAAACAGGTACACGACTTCAGATCTGACCCATTGACAGTCCTATAAATGTTAGATGGGGGAGGGGGAGGGATCAAACTATGTACCTTGCGATCTCCATGGATTTGAGGGGACAAAGGCCAGCAAGATAGCGGTCATGTGCAGGCATGTTGGTGCGGTCTGTGAGGAGGTGAGGGTGAGCGGCCCGCTGCTTGTCAATAGACCCATCTACCTCGGCACCTAAGCCCGGCAGACATCCTGTTCGAACCCACACGTCTTTCTCTAGCCGCAGGTGAAGGGCCAGATATGGACCCTCCCTTGCCATCCGTGCAGCCAGTTTGTTGCCCAGATTCTGGATGACTGGCCTGAATTGCAATGCATGGAATGCCACCTGAAATCCATGAACATTAATTTGTGTGTTTCATTTGAGTGAGAGAGAGAGAGAGAGAGAGAGAGAGAGAGAGAGAGAACCTTGCACCGAAGTTTTTGGAGGTCAGGACTGAGATCCTTTGAGAGCCTTGAATCGAGCCCACGAAGAAGGAGCACACCATTCCGTTGGATCTGGTAGATTTACCAAATTGGTCAACTAATATGAGAGAGAGAAAGAGTCTAATGAGGGTAAAATGGGTAAAGAAATGCATATTTAATGATGGGATAGTTTTTCAACTTATGACCTATTAACTTATGTCACCAAGAGACAGGTACAACAGGACACGTGGACACATTTTATTAAAAAATCCTAATTTTCAGAGTTGTCTCAACGTGTCAGACTTATGTCATCTACAATTCAACCTTCAAAACGACGTGTCACTGTGATATTATTATTAATTGTGGCTAAAAAAGAAAATAGTTAGCAGCTAACACAAAAATAGGTATGCTTTACTTTTAGGCATGAAAGTTTCTTTTGAAAATAAGGTAAAATTCATTAAAAAAAAATGTGTGGCAAGTTAAGTATGAATCTCAATTAGTTACATAAAAAAAACTGTGAATTTTAATTATTGAAAAAAAAGCCAGGAATGTCTTCCTACGATAACCTTCGAATCATTGACACCAAAGGGAAAAAAACAAAACATACTCGTCAGTCATCACAATCCTTCTCAAGTGGACCCCACGACGAATTGTCTAGAGAGAGAGAGAGAGAGAGAGAGAGGGGGGGGTGCATGCGTGCTCACCCTAGCTTGAAATCGACTTCGAATCCACTCCTCATCTACGTTGAACTCTCCCATGGAGACCCCGATTGGACGCGTCCTCAAGTGTCTGGACGGCAGAGATGACACCACGTGGACATCCTCCTTGAGCGTCTCCTTGAATCTCACTTCGTCGAAAATATCAGAAAATTCACTGCACAAAACAAACACCATTTTTTAAATACAAAGTAGAATGGCAGAACACCACCCTCTGTTAGGTACGTACCAAGCAATTGCATTACCAACAATTTTTAACAGCATGCTATTTTATACCTTTCTGTTTTTTAATATAACGTGTTCCTCTTTGATTTCTTAATTACATCAAGTTAAATGGTAACGACGATATTTTGCCAAAATATAGGACGTTAAATTCCTTAGTAAAGCTGGATTCTGGTCAGGTTGGCGTGCGTTGGATCTCACCCAATATTCCATGCTCAAAGTCTTGAGTCATGACTTGACTTGAGCACCAAGTTGGCTTGTTGAGTCTTTGAGTCCAAGCTGGTAATTTGAGCCGAGAAGTAGCAAGTCGAATTAGATTGGTGAGCACCATTTAGATGACCATAGTCTGGATAGGATTTGCACTCGGGTCCATGTGGTGAACTAGTGCTAGATTCGACATCCAGTTGACTAAGTCCGAGTCAAGTCTTTTTCAACTGGAACCCACATTAAGTGATAAGTGATGCAAGTAGATCACGTCTCAAGTGTGTCTACGAGAGAGAGAGAGAGAGAGAGAGAGAGCAGTGCACGTCACCTTGTGTTGGGACGTTGCAAGTTCGAATCCCAATGGTATGATTGTACAACTGTTAGGGGTCTGCCTAACCGTGGTCGAACAAAAAATGTTCAAAATAAACAAATTTACAGTACATAAATTTGACATCTTTAAATTGAAAACTTTTCATTTTTCACGTTTAGAAAACTTAAAGTATTAAAATGAAATAATGAAAAATATAAAGGAAAAACAACCGAAATTTTCAGAAAATCTGCACCCCCCATTAACGCATCAAAAAATTTGAACACAAAAGAAAAGGAAAAAATGGCAGGCCCTTATTACAAAAGCGAATCCTGTTTCGACTTAGAAACAAATAAACACAAAATTCTCAATCTGCGGTAACGGATTGAATCCTATTCTAGCGGTACGTCCAACTGAATGCATCTGGACGGCTATGATCATACCTACGGACGGCCGAGAATGTGGACGGCGAGGATGCATTTTGTTGGATGGCTAGGATCGGCACATGGTGTGCAGCGTGTATGATATGATCAGTTTTTCCGAAACGAAGAAAACTTCAAAAAACAGGATATTTTCAATATAACGCGATCAATTTTACCACCAGAATTAAATTGCACCATCTGCCTCACCTCTCATCGCCCCAGACGGCATTGACCTGAAGGATTGGAACGACGAGAGCTGCTTCGAGAATCCTAGCGATGACAACGGCGTCCACGATCTGATTCCTCTGCTGGTTCAGCCCTCCCGCCACCACCACAATCAGAAACATCCTCTTCCCCCTCCTCCTCGTGTTCATCATCTCCTCTCCACCACCACCACCAACCACCATCATCCTCTCAGACGACCTCCTATATTCCTCGCTAAAATTCAAGCAGGGTCTGAACCCCAACCCGTCTGGCTGCTTCCAAAACTCATCACTTTCTTCTTCTTTTTCTTCCTTTACTAGCACCGCCTCCTGCCTTCTATTGAACGCTTCTGCTTCTCTATGTCCGGAAAGAAGGTGATTAGTCATACCTCTGCTGCATGGAAGGTCAGATGGGTACAGAGGAATGGAGCGGAGCAGGACTGTGGAGCTCATGTAGATGGCTAGCAGCAGCAGCAAGAGTCTGACTGATGATGGTTTGAGGAAGGAAGGCCAGCGTTTCTCCTTGGTGGGTTTGCTGTGGAAGGTGAGGTGCTGGAGATGGTAGCCATTAGAGTTGTTTGGATGATGGTGTCCTTTGATGGTCATGGTTCTTCTCTAACTCAGAGAGAGAGATGATTGGTGGTTAGCTGCCCTCACTGGAGTGGATGTAAGAATTCTGAGAAGGCATTCACGACACGCCACGACAGCCCACCACACTTGGGCCTATTTGAGAGAGAGAGAGAGAGAGAGAGAGAGAGAGAGAGAGAGAGAGAACCGTGTGTGCCTCTTACTTGATGTCTCAGTTTGCTGTTACCACTTTATGGAATTCAGAAAGGGAATCTCTGACTGTTGATTTTCCTTGGAAGAGAAACGATGGAATTAAAAACAATGGGGCCTTACTTGATGTCAACTAAAAGGGTGAGTGTTGTCAAAAGAGCTGCATTAGTTGTAGGAATTCAGTTCAGATGGGCACGGGCAGCTCCTGACCAAGCCTGAGCCTTAAATGGACTGACATCTACATGCAAACTTGGCCCCAAAGTCATTCCTATTTTCTTGTGTCTAAGGTTTCATTTATTATTATTATTTAATATGCAAAACCAAATAAAAAAAATGCCCCCTTATCATTGGAGAAAGTCAATAATCCTCCTTGGAGAAGGAATTGTCGAGAATTTAAATAAAATATTGCAGCTGGTGTCTCCAACTAGGGATGGTAAATGAACCGAGCAGCTGATGACTAGCTCGTCACAAATTCGTTATAGCTGGTGAGTCGAGCCACGAGCAGCTCATTTAGCTTAAATGAATCGATCCTGGTGTTCGGTTGGGTTCGAAAGAGCTAATATAGATAATATATATATTTTATGTATAATATATTTAAAAAAGAGAATGCATAAAATACATATAAAAAAGAAGAATGAATGAAAAATATATACATAAAATATGAACTATTAAATGAAATATAAAATTATATATTTTAAGTGATATATATATATATATTAAGTATAAATAATATGGAATGTTTTTACACGTGCCAGTTCCTGTACAGTTCATCTCATTCAGGGACGGGTTAAGCTCGAGCTCAGCTCCACTAAACACAAACACTAGCCGAACCACCATCTCAATCACCCGAGCCTTACCATGCCCTGGTTGGTTCATTCGGCTCTTTTACCAGCTCTAGTCTCCATTATATAAGCTGAGTGTAAATTTTTTCTTTTTAGCTTTGTATTATGATTAATCCTAATGAAATTCGAACTTAGAGACCCATTGGTTATGATAATTGTTAGTTCACGTCTCCCTGTGGTGTGGCGTTGCAGGTTCAAAACCCCAGTGGTACCATTGAATAATAACTGGTGGGGGGTCTGCCTAACCCCAGCTTGCCTTTCAAAAAATAAAAAAATGTTAGATTTAAAGAGTAGGGGTTTCGTAACAATTTCAACAAATTTATGAAGGGGTTCAGAAAAACAAGTGTGCACATCAAGGCAGAATCTCTATGGCTGGTGTCCAACGAACTGTTCCATTATCTGAAAGCGTCACTAGTGATATAAGGATTTGCACGTATTTGACGTAGGTCGAACATGACATAAACAAAAAAATTCATGTTGATTTTTGGGAAAATATCAAACTAGCAACTCGTCAGATTCATGCACCAAGCTGACAAGAAGTGAGGTGTTGATAATCTGTGTGTTTGTGCTTTAAATTTGAATCATTCTCCAAAATTGGTCATCCAAGTTTCTTGCTAAGGTTGCTATAGACCAACCAAATAACTTGCGAGAAATATTGGATATGTGGAAAAAAATCGAAGGGTCCAAGGCCCTCTGCCACATCAAATCTGAAGTAACCGTCGGATTTTCTAGATCAAAACGTGGAAGATTCTCTCTAGGGATGTAAAACGGTTCGGATTCGAATAGGATGTAGCCAATAACGTATTTGACTAATCAGACGTTGGCTAAAAGGATCCGAATTTGGATTCAGATTTGAATGGTGAAAAGTTGATACCATGTCCATTTTTTTACATGCAAATGGATTCAGATATCTGTCAAATTTGGATATTTGTCGAATTCAATAGCAAAAAATCTAAACCATGTCTGCATTAGATTATAATAAAAATGATTTTAGCTTACCAAATGCAACTAAACGGAATCGAATTCAGTTGGATATTGGATAAAATCTGATTTATTGACCTCTCTCTCTCTCTCTCTCTCTCTCTCTCACACACACACACACACACACACACACATCTGCGTTAGCAAAGTTTTGGCACCTAACAAATAATTATAGCCAACTGGATGTAAAGCTGAATCCAGTCGATTTTCATGTGTCAAGTTACAACGTTTAGTTTTCAAATGCTTACCCATGGATCAAATAATTTCATATTTAAACATTTTGTTGACGATTCAAACCATACATTTAGATGGTTACTGCCTATTCTTAGATTATTCCAGAATGCAAATAAAAGCAATTGCTAAAGTATGCAAGAGAGAGAGAGAGAGAGAGAGAGAGAGAGAGAGAGAGAGAGAGAGAGAGAGAGAGAGACGTCACGTTTGTTGAACTACCTGCACCTGCACAGCGTTTAGTTTAGGTTACTTGATTATTAAAAAAACACATGTATTCTATGTATGGATTGTATACTGAACTCAGTGGCAGCTGGCCATACCAACTCATTAAAATATCCAAGTAGCAAGTTCAACGCCTTCACAGTTCCAGAAAACCGTTCCTCAATCACAATCGGGTTGGTCATCTTTTATGGTACCTTTTCTTGAAAGGCTTATCATTTAATTTCTTTAGGTTTATTAAAAAAAATAGGAGATTAGTTTGTTAAAGATTGACAAAGCAGAATTACTTGATTTTTCTTTCACTTTTGTAAGCCAAGGCGAAGATTTAGTTTTAAATAATTAAAACGAACCACCTGCCACCTAAATGATTATTGGTAGTTAGGGAAGTGTCTATTGTATATTTTATGTAACATAGTACCTTTCTTGAATTATTTCCAACTGATAAGTTACATATGATATATTTTCTTTACCAAAAAAAAGGGAGCAAAAACAGATTTAGGAGCGGGTCAGATCTTTATAAGAACACATTCCGGATTGAGTACATCTGATTCCAAACTGGATATAGATGGGTCCGCTCATGTTGAGATCCAACCTGATTAGTGTTCAGCAAAGCCCTGTCACACAACCATTTGCGCAATAGCACTTTGTCAATGATTTGCTTCCACCTTAATGACAAGGAGCTCAAAATGGGCCAACACGGTGTGATCCAAAACCAAGGAAACCTTTTATTCTATAACTATCCGATAAAAAGAGGTGGAGTTTGTTGGCTAGAAAACATCATACCTAAAGTCTCTCTCTCTCTCTCTCTCTCTCTCTCTCTCTCTCTCTGCATGAAATATTGCTTATCTGCATTTTCACATCCATCTTTCTTAGGGATACAAACGGATCGGATTTGGATCAGTTAAATACATAGAAAAATCGGATCTGAATCAGGTCGGAACAGCCAAAAACAGAATTTTGTCTACCTGGATCTGGTCCGTTTGCATCCCTTCTTTCTTCTTGTTGGTTTTACCTAGTTTCTCTTTGCATTACCTTATTGTTTCTCATCACAGTATTTAAAACAGGTACAAAATTTACGGGAGCAAGTCGATCTGATCTTTATCCGGATCAGACCGGACCTAAGGTATTTCAGGTAGATCTTAATTTACAGTCCATGTCCGTTTAATAAACAGGTCGGATTTGAAACAAGTACTGTCAGGTGTAGCCGGACCTAAGTCAGAATCAGATAAATATACTTGATCCGTTGTCCGCATACCAGTGTCAAGGGGTCATATCATAGCCAGACTGAAATTCTGGTATGTGTTTCGAGCTGAATCCAAATCCGAAACGAGAACCACTTATTGAAAATTAGATCAAGTGTAGGCCAATACTGTCCTGACCCATTTGCAGTCCTAATGAAATGTAAGGCATTTGTGGGGCCACCAGAAGAGGCAGGGTCAGCATAGATAAACACCTCTTATCCATCTCTCTGAAGTTCTCTTAATGGCATCATTACAGCAGTAAACATTAGCCGGATCCAAGGGGTTTATTATTTGGAAGTTACCCTCTCATTCTAACTAGGGGTGGCAATCAGGTCGGGTCGGCGGGTCAGAATATCTCAACACGAACACAACCCATTTATTAAACAGGTCGGATGTGGCAAACACGAACATGACCCATTTATTAAACGGGTAACCCGACACGACACGGTTAAGAGTAGTGTTGCTTTTTGCTGACCCCACAGTGTCAAAATGAGACATGGGTCTGTGGGGTTTGGATTCAATGTTCCGGACCCACTATGTGATAAATCACCATTTTTCATTTTAAAATTTATTAACGCTACATGCCTGGCATTGAAGCAATCCCAATGAATTTAATTTCTTTTTTTTTTTGGGTATTTAAAATCAATTAATAAAATAAGACGTCCTCCCATACTCTCACATTGCCCCATAAAGCAACCCAAGTTGCCCCGTAAATACTTTATTAATAATTATTAGCAATAAATAGGTCTTACAACAATGCTACTAACCCGCAACCCCATAACCGGTCTGAGAAACACGATATATATATATATATATATAAACGGGTTGCAGGTTGATGGGTTCGTGTAAACGGGTTGACCTCCCGCCTAACCCTTTTATTAAACGGGTCAAACAGGTTGGCATACCCCTAACACTAACATGACCCGTTTAATAAACGAGTTAGACGAGTCGACCCATTTACGACACAAACCCGTTTAAGCCAAACCCTAACCCGGCTAAAAAGGGGGTTGGGTCAGATTTTGCCACCCCTAATTCTAACCATTCATGTGGTTTAGAACCCAGCATCCAGGAAGTGTCAGGCTTGGATCCAACTGAGCAAGACCCAGGTCTATCCTAATCTACTACCAAATTGTACAACTATGTCACAGAACCATGCAAACACGACACGTGAAATGACATGACATGTTAGGCATCATTTTGCAATTTTTAACAATTTTGATAGTCAATTTCAATGGGTTGGGGGCTCCGCCTATCTGGTAGAAGCAGTTAGTGCACGTCACCTTGTATTGGAATCCCAATGGTACAGTTGTATAACAGGTAAGGGCATGCTTAACCCTAGCTTTCTCCGCTGGAAAAAAATAATTTTAATGGTCAATATATTTTTAACCATTAAAATGCATAAAATTGCTCTTAATCAATTAAACAATTAAAAAAATCTAGGTCCTCGCTTCCTGTTTTTTGATAAAACTGCAGATTCGTGTCTCATACTCTCTTATTGAGTGTCAGATTGTGTCTGTGTGTTTGTGACAGTTTTTTTTTCTGATAGGCTTGTTTGTGACAGTTGTACACTTAAAAATGGATTGCAATAAGATCTGATCTTTGTTTTGATATAAATGAAGCAAGAAATGCCGAAACCAAGTTTCCTTTCAGACTGGAATTCCAATCCAATCAATTGATAAGTCTAACAGCCTCACTAGCACAGAAGAGGTTTAACCGGGTCAGACATGATTCAAGATAACAGGTCAGTATCATACCGATTCAGGTCAGTATCATATCGATTTTCTGGCAATACTTTACGTATTGGCCGATACTGACAACATTGGTTGTAACAATTAATACAAAATGTGTAGGTTGTGGCCAACACCACTTGGTTTGATACAAACTATTAGACAGTAAGCGTGTCAAAGTGTTTACCGGGACCCAACCCATACCAAACCCTATAGGGTCCGGGGGTATGGTAATAAATAAGAAGACCTGATTAAGAACTCGGGTCCAGACTCGAAGGTCCGATTAATACATGGACTCAGGTATAGTTTGTCAGATTTTATACCAGACCTGGGCCTGACCTGAGTTACAATTAAGATCCATAATTTTTCAATGTAAAAATGATAAAAAAATATTGTTTTACCGGTTTTGGCCTGGGTCTGGTTCATGTAGTTCTTATCAAGTCTGGCTATGGTTTCTCTTATGGTGGGTCCGATTAGACTCGGATCTAGACCTGAGCCTAGATTCGATACCATACCTGAAAATCGGGGCCAGATCTGATTCCTGGGTCCGAACCAAACCCGACTAATGGACACCCCTAGGCAGGTCTCATTTTCGAGTCTAGATCGGGTGCAATATGATTGCTTAATTAAGTACCTGATCACCCTCCATCAGGTCTTGGGCCCCACACCTCACGGGCCCGGTCCCCAAGATGAAGGGTGATCACGTGCTTAATGCACAAATATTAGTGCAATCATATTGCACCTGATCTTTTCACCTCATTTTCCGGCTCATGAATGCCTCTTGGTTGGATTGATAAGCCCAGATGGAGTGACCAACTTTTACCCAATGTTGAGCCAAGTAATGCTAGCTTTATTTGGGCTTCAAAAAGCAGGTTGGTGAAGTAGGGGAGGATTGACTTACCAGGGGCGCTCCGCTTGTCTGGTAGAAGCAGCTAGTGCACGTCACCTTGAGTGGGACACGTTGCAGGTTCAAAACCCAATGATATAGTTGTATATATCTGGTAGGGGTCTGCCTAACCCAGCTTGCCTTTCAGAAAAATAAGTCTGGTGACCTCACAGTAGATTAATTTTTGCATTTGATGAAGTTAGTTGAACCTAATGTACGACGGCCCATAATTTATGATGAGTCAAATCTCTGCCATCAATTTTGAAGATGGTTGGTGATGAACAAGTCTGCCGTCTCACAGTGCTAAACTCATATTTTCACAAAATATAGAGTCAGCTCTGGATACAATTATATACAAGAAATCCGATCTATATCCTGAAAATTGGATCTGATATAATCACATTCTTCCTTGGTCCAGAATCATGTGAATTTTTTCTACAATATTAGACCACATAACCATCTAAAACTGCGAGTTCTAATCTGGATCCAACATCAACTTCATTTTAAAGGGTTTGAATGACCCATATCCAATAATAGAGGAATTGTAATATTACTATTTCAAACCGATCCAGTTATCCTGCCAAGCTCTTATCCAAATGCAAAAAGTTTCACTAGTCTACAGTGTATTTGTTCAAATGCACCAAAATATTGCAAAGAACATGGTGCAGTGCAGAGTCCGGACATATCCAAGTTGCACCCCAATATAACTCCAGGAACCCATGGATCCAATATTTGAACGAGTCAATTCTAGGTTCGATTGTGTCTGACCAAAGACCGACCAGCAAAGAAGATCCACAAGTACAACGAGGTGGCGAAGTAGGTGCACGTACCTTTAGCCCTTCATAAGGTTTTAGGTGCGAATGGTTCTAGTACAAGTGGTTAAAACAGGGCATATATCTTCTACACTCGATTGTACGATACTATCTAGTTAGAAATCTCAGGTGCAAGTTTTGTGTAGTCAATCTGATTCCTAGATCTGCATGGTTTGTTTGTTTAGGGATAAAATCATGGATTATGTGATTTCTATGTGTTGATGTTTTGGTGCATTGTGAGATTTTGATTTTTTAAGCCCTTGAAAAACCTAGCTATAATGTTGCATTGTAAGATAGCACGTTTTTCACTAAACAAACCATACTGCATTAAAATATGGTGCATTGTGTCAAATATATAGCGTAATGGGTAGGTGCCTATCCAAAACGGTGCCTGACCAAACCTAACGTTTTTAGCAATTGGATCTAAATGAGATCCAGCGGCGACGACAATGGGGCATTTACCACTCCTTCTCAACCTTCTTTTGGGAACGAGAAAGAATATACCTTTGTATTTTATGTAATTGAGGGTATTTTAGTTATGATGTAATTTCAATTGTAAAGTCAATATAAAATACTATTTTCCCATATTGAAAATCGTGTGTTCAGCCCAAACCCTATCATCATGTAGGAAATACAGAAAGCCCAAGCAGGGCTGAAAAATCTTGGTGAACTTCAAAATCCGGTCTCTCTTCCCTTCATATAATAGTTGATTCTTCTAATCTTCTTCTTTCTGGTTTGTCTTTTTTGAGATTTGACAATTCATCTAGTATAAAAAACTTAAAATTGAAAAATAGGTTAGAAAAATGATAACTTTTTTATGTTACAATGAGGTTTGAACTAAGGTAACTTGAATAAAATTTCAATTGGCTAACAATAGGTCACCACAATCAATTGTTATACATGTTAAAAGTATAATATATTTGTATTTTGATTCTTTACAAAGAAGCAAATCATAAAGCTCTTAAAATCTAAAACCATTTAACTTTCTAAGATTGTAAATTAAACTATAAGATATGGAGTTCTATAAGTTAATTTCATTTAGTGAAAATGTTATGAACTACTAGATTACAAAATTATAAAGTTTTTGAAAATGTAACGGTTAATACTATTCTATAAAAATCTGTAAATTTATAGAATCACATTTGTAAATTTTAATATTCAAATGATTTAACAATAGTCCAAATTCATTAGCTCAAACATAATATACTAAATATTAATAATCTAGCACAATAGCTAAGAAAAGATTATATGTGCTACAATTGATTATGCGTATAATTTTATTTTGGGAAAATTATTTATTAATCATATAGTTAATTATTTTCTCATTTTTCTATTGTTTGGCAATCCCAACAAATATAACAATTCATTATGAAATGAAAATTTTCTGATCTTAAAAGACAACGTTTTTTTTTTGTAAAGCATTTACCTAACCATTAAAAAAAAGTGTCCATGGCTAGAGATTTGGCAATTGAACTTGAAATATTTTTTTTAGCTGAAAAGACAATGTGTAAAAAGGTGCAAAAGTATTCATGTGAAATGGTAAACACCATACTCCAACTAAAACAACAAAAGCAAAAACCCAAGTGGTTACCCCTGACTTATCACAATCATTAACGCTTTTATTTGATTGCCTGACCAAACAAAAAATATTTTAAAAATCTGAAAATCTAGAGACATTATACTTTGTATGTATTTAATTAAACTGTAAAATACGGACCTAAAGAGGTTAATATTACTTATTAAAAAAATAATATACTACTAAGATACAAAATTATAAAGCTGAAGAAAATGTAACGTCTCAAATTAATATACAAAAAAATATGTGAAGGTATTACATATAGAATCTCATTTACAAATTTTCAAAATTCAAATGATTTGACTAATTTGACTAGTTAATTCATATTAGCAGCAAATAAGTAACAAAAACAAATTAAATAAAGCACTATTTTTTATATTAATCAATTTATTAAATATCAAATAAAATAATTTTTAGCATATAAAGTCTTATAAACTATTTATGGTTGAGTTTTGAACTTCTTTCCACTATAAAAATTTATAAATGATTGAAATCGACATTACATGTTCCTTTATAAAGTTGTAAAAATTACTAAACCTTGACAAGTAGAATTAGAATTGCAAATCAACCATGTTGAGCACATCTATGGGTTCAAAATTCCATAAAAAAATGAAAAAATGAAAAAAATCATTTATGTGGATTGAACTTTGAATAATTGGATTCCAACATGTATGTTTTTAGATTATCAAAACATTGATGGTTGTAAACATTTAAAAAATTTTCAACTCATATAAACATATTTTCAATAAAAAAAAGCATAATCAATGAAATAATTCTGCGCAAATCGATATTGTTGAATACATCTATAATGTCACTTTTAGTCACAACAACTTGCATCATAACAATTCAGTTAATAATAGATCTGAAAACTAAGAATTTATTTTCATAATTAAGGAAATATGAAACCTAGGTCACCTTTACTATTCGAGCTCACTAGCAGTCTAGCATAAAACCCTACACCTTTCTTGCTCATCAAGGAGTGCCACCATGTTTCAGCCTCGCCAGCTGCAACAAGGGATGCGTTTGCACATTTATGACTGCATGCCATTGACATCTGTTGAATAATTCAACTTGGTGACTTTATGAGTTGCCCCTTTGGTGGATCACAGAAGTTCTCGTGGAAAAATATTTAATTTATAATATTAATGAAATTAATATTATAAGTAAACTTATACTTGAGGCCACACAAAATCTCTTATAATAAATTAATTGAGACTTTCCTAAAAAAATTAATTGAGACATTGGAATAAATCAAAATAAATGAGCAAAGACTAAATTGTATAGTATAACTTATCCACAAGGAATTCATTGTGAAAAATGCAATATCTCATCTTACAAAGCTCAAGTGGTGCAATTTTAGGATGCGCCTGACCGGATCAGAGGTCCTTGGATCTCTAGTCCAAACCGTAGGGGTCGAATTAGAGCTCCAAGGATCTCTCTCCATCAACCATTATTTCAGAGATTTCAAATCACTGAAGTGATAGGACTTGAGATCAACCGTTTGGCCGTTTGAATGTCTCAGATCTCTGGTGTGTGGCCCGCGAAGCCCCATGCTAGCTTAGGTCATCAGATCTGAGATCCAAGGCATTCAAAGTTCAAAGACACCCTTAAAGAAATTATTAGGAATGTCACACTTTAGTAAGAAAAATTATTGAATAAATTATTTTGTAACAAAGACTTCTAAAAAAAAGCTTTTAAGCAAGAATTTTATACTATTTTTATTTATAAACATTAATATCACATATTAATATTAGTTTGGTGCAACATAAAAAATGATAGAGAGAGAGTCATAACTCAAAAGTACAAGTTCCTTTTTCTAATTTTTTTATTAGTCTAGTTTTTTTTTTTCTTTCATGATATTAACTTTATTGAATTATAATTATATTTGTGATCTACATGTTTTGATTAGTGAGCACATTTTTTATGTTGATGGAAAGAGATCCGTGCAAATAATACATAAAGAGTGAAAGCCGAATGGATGATGCTCTTCGTGTGACAATAGTGAATGCAATGAATCAAACACTAACCTACACAAATATTTTTGGTTTCTGATACTTCCCATGTTTTGTTGCTCGTCGTGAAGGGATGATAAACTGACTCAAGATTTTTCTTTCGTCATGAAATAAAAGCTCATGAATCTTCTTCCTACCACGTCCCCCCTCCCCCCCACCCCACACACCACCCCCCATTCTTTTTCCTACCACCTTCACCACCATCAACATCATCATACTACAAGAATGAAGGTCAATAGTGGCAATTTTTCTCGTTGCTATTGTTCTATTTCTTATCGTTGTTGGACTATAATAGCGAGAATTTTTGCCGATAAGTCATCGTAAAGAAATAACCTTTGTTGACCAACAACAATAACATTTATAGAAGATAACCCAACACCAACGAGATTACTCATCGAAACTAGAAACACTAATAGCAGTGACGTAGCCTAGCTATAATGGTGAGATACCCTATAACGGCAAGATCTATGGTTCACCGTTATAGGCTACCTATAGGTTATAACATTCTTGTCTCGCTGCTATATCCTATAACGGTAATTATTAACTCGCCTTTGTAGGCTATAACAAAGAGAATTAACTCACCGTTATAGCCATCCTATAACGCCGAGAGAGAGAGAGATATCACCTATAATGGTGAAACAGGAATGTTGTCGTTATAGGCTATAAACCTACAAATTTAAAACTGAAATTTCGTTGTAAATTTTTTTTACATTTATATTTACACTTTAAATACATACACTTCAACAAAAACTACAAATATATTGAAATTAGCAACTGAAATATATATATTCAACAAAAACTTCAAATACACATCCTCGAACATTCAACTTTAAACCCAATCTATCCTCTTCAAGCCTGCAATAAACACACTTCAAATACACTTCTACAATTTACATAAATCAAAATTTAATTGTAGCATTTATAATAAAGAGTTTAGTAATCAAAACATATACATTACAAAGTGTGAGTTACTTACAAAGGTGTCTTCTACTTTGCTACAGATGAATGTCACCATTATAGGCTATAAACCTATAAATTTAAAATTAAAAATTAGTTTAATTTTTTTTTACATTCAGATTTATGCTTCAAATAATACACTTTCAATACACTTTAAATTAGAAACTGAAATATACATTCAACAAAAACAAATACACTTTAAATATATACTTCAAACATACATCCTCAAATATTCAACTTCAAACACACTATATCCTCTCCAAACCAACAACAAAAATATTTTAAATACAAATCCCTACCCCCTACATCCTTTCCAAGCCTGCAATAAACATATATACTTTTGCAATTCACATAAATCAATTAATTGTGACTTATGAGTTGGTTATTAGGTGGATCACAGGATCTCGTGGAAAAATATTTAATTTATAATAATAATGAAATTAATATTGTAAGTAAACTTTTACTTGAGGCCACACAAATTCTCTTATAATAAATTAATTGAGACTTTCCTAAACAAAATTAGTTGAGAGATTGAAATAAATCAAAATGAATGATCAAAGACTAAATTGTATAGTATAACTTATACACAAGAAATTCAATGTAAAAAATGCAAAATCTCATCTTACAAAGCTCACGTGGTGCAATTTTAGGGTGCGTCTGACCGGATTAGAGATCCTTGGATCTCTAGTCCAAATCGTAGGGGTCGAATTAGAGCTCCAAGGATCTCTCTCCATCAACCATTATTTCAAGGATTTCAAATCACTAAAGTGATAGGACTTGAGATCAACCGTTTGGTCGTTTGAATGTCTCATATCTCTGGTGTGTGGCCCGCGAAGCCCCATGCTAGCTTAGATTATCAGATCTGAGATCCAAGGCATTCAAAGTTCAAAGACATCCTTCAAGAAATTATTACGAATGTCACACTTTAGTAAGAAAAAATATTGAATAAATTATTTTGTAATACAAAGACTTCTAAAAAAGCTTTTAAGCAAGAATTTTATATTGTTTTAATTTATAAACATTAATATCACTTATTAATATTAGTTTGTTGCAACATAAAAAATGATAGTGAGAGAGTCATAACTCAAAAGTACAAGTTCCCTTTTCTAATTTTTTTATTAGTATAGTTCTTTTTTATTCATAAGACTACTTCATAGAATTACAATTATATTTGTGACCAACATGTTTTGATTAGTGAACACATTTTTTATGTTGATAGAGAGATCCTTAGAAATAACACATATAGAGAGCGAAAGCCGGATGGATGATGCTCTTCCGGCGACAATAGTGAATGCAATCAATGTTCAAACACTAACCTACACAAAGACTTTTGGTCTTTGATACTTCCCATGTTCTGTTGCTCGTTGCAAAATGATGATAAACTGACTCAAGATTTTTCTTTCGTCATGAAATAAAAGCTCATGAATCATCTTCCTACCAACTTCCTATTCTTGCCACCTTCCTCCCCTTATTCCTCTTCCTACCACCTTCACCATCAACATCATCACACTATAGGATGAAGGTCAATAGTGATGATTTTTCTCCCCACTATTGTTCTATTTCTTGCCGCTATTAGATTATAAAGGAAAAAATTCTCGCGCATAAGTCATCATAAAGAAATGACCTTTGTTGACCAATAACGACAACATTTATAGGTCATCAATAAAGTTTATTCAACACCAGCAAGATTACTCATCGAAACTGGAAACACTAATAGCAATGAGGTAGCCTATAATGGCGAGGTTGTTTTAACAATGAGATCTATGGCTCGCCATTATAGGCTCCCTATAGGTTACACTATTCATGTCTCGCCGCTATATCCTAAAACGACGAATAGTAACTCTCCTTTGCAGGCTATAACAGAAAGAAGTAACTCATCGTTATAACCATCTTATAACGATGCGAGAGGGATCTCACCTATAATTGTAAAATAGGAATCTTGTTGTTACATGCTATAAACCTGCAAATTTATAAATGAAAATTAGTTGTAAATTTTTTTTTACATTTACACTTCAAATATATACTTCAACAAAAACTTTAATATACTGAAATTAGCAACTGAAACATACATTCAACAAAAACTTCAAATACACTTCAAATATACATTCTCAAACATTCAACTTCAAACCCAATATATCTTTTTCAAGCCTACAACATATACACTTCAAATAAAAAAACCTTACACTCTGTACATTATCTCCGAGCCTGCAAAAAATATGCACACTTCTACAATTCACATAAATCAAAATTTAACTATAGCAATTGTAATAAAGAGTTTAGTAATCAAAACATATACACTATAAAGTGCGAGTTACTTACAAAAGTGTCTTCTGCTTTGCTACAAATGAATGTCATTGTTATAGGCTATAAACCTATAAATTTAAAACTAAAAATTAGTTTTTTTTTTACATTTATATTTACACTTCAAATAATACACTTTCAATACACTTCAAATATACACTTTAACAAAAACTTAAAATATACTGAAAATAGCAATTGAAACATACATTCAGCAAAAATAAATACACTTTAAATATACACTTCAAACATACATCCTCAAACATTCAACTTCAAACACACTACATCATCTCCAAACCTGCAACAAATACACTTCAAATACAAACCCCTTTCACTCCCTGCATCCTCTTTAAGCCTGTAACAAACATATACACTTTTACAATTCACATAAATCAAAATTTAATTGTAGCAAAGAGTTTAGAAATCAAAACTTAGGGAATAAGAAATTTACCATCGTTTATAGAATGCACTCATTGTCGGTTTGTGCCCATGTAAGTTACAAATCCAAATAATTCATTTGGTAGCCCTCTAAGATCCACTTTACTGTCGAACACTTTTTTTTTATGATGTCATGGGTAATCTTCTGGTAAGAATTGACAGTGTGTGTCATGTAATATGTCTTCTTGCCAAACTTCAAGCTATCTAAAACTATATCTACGTTGCAAACTAGATAGGCAAGCTTCCCCTTTGTGTAAAGGAAAGTAAAAAATCTCTTAAACTATACATGTTTAGACAACTGCTCAGCAACCAATAGAAAAAGACTAAAATTCAAAGGACGATGATTCATAATGGAAGACAGGCAAGCAACTAATTTCTTTGCTCTACTCTTCACACATGAAGAGAAGGAATTCAATCATGACCCACAAAACATATGAAACTCATAGTTTAACATCATGCTCTATTTTTTGTCAGAATTAGAACCTATGCTACAAAACCAAAAAGAGCGGCAACAAAATCATGCCTTGATTCAGAAAGACAATACACGCTAATTGGCATTTACCTATATGTTTGATACCTTGATGTTCAACAACACCTTGAAATTGTTGGAAGCTACACATATTTGCCAAGAACTATATCAACATAACATATGCCTAGCACATGGTACTGAAGATTTAAAAAGAGAATGATTTAGACACTAATAACCAATAAACCAAGACAAGCTTCTAAATAAGACGACTTTGTTGAAATGTCCACCCAAGAAAAACACTATTTTATTAGAGATTAGAAATGGTAGTAGAACTTCGCAAAAAGATAGTAAGATTATCGTAATCTTACTAAACATTAATGCTCTATTCATTAGAAGACCTAGTCACTAGACAATGCAACTATTATTCATTTTTCATAGGGTAGAAAATAAGGATCTAATCTTATACTTTTGAATATTTGTACTAATCATTAAAAGGAAACATACAATAATACCACATTCTAGAAAGGACCATATCTTATGCTTTGGTCACCGGTGGGGTTGAACAATTATAGTTGAAAAATCCCTAACCCCTATTACCTCCCCAAAAAATTTTACAAAATAAATCACACAATGCCTAACGAGCAGAAAAATGCTACTCAAGAATACATTCATCAAAAAGACAAAAAATTACACACCTAAAATTACAGGTTTGGGTGTAGATGGAGAAAGAATAGAAGGGCGTAGAGAGAGAGAGGGGGATGAGGGTGCAGATGGAGGAAGGGCAAAGAGAGAGAGAGAGAGATTTATCAATGCCAAAAGCTTGACATCTCGACCAAAGTGACTACCTTCACCAATTTGAAAGAGGCACCCTTCGCAAAGTCGATCCGATGAGAGAGAGGTCCCTCTGTTTGGGCTAAATTCAGAGGGTGTGGGTGTTATAGCAAAGGGAGTTAACGAGCATCACTGACCGTTAGTAGTGATCGCAGAGAGAGGTCTTTCCGATCAACGTTGATTGGAGAGAGAGAGAGAGAGAGAGAGAGAGAGAGAGAGAGAGAGAGAGAATGGCCCATCAATCTCTTTTTAAATACGATTTGATAATTAACAATGACATAACTATCGCCATTATAGAGTAAAACCCTATAATGGCCAAATTCAGAGCTCACCGTTATTGATCTATAACATCATGATCCTTTGCTCGTTAAATATAGGCAATAAAGTTTTTTAACGGCAATATTTAACGTCCAGATAATTTCATTGTTATAAACATATCTTTAACGGTAACATCTAGAGATCGTCGTTATAGTTCTATCTTTAACGGTGAGATGTGTACAGAGGCAAGGCCAGGTCTAGCTCGTCGTTATTAATTAGGCAATAACAACGAGATTATGACTGTAGTAGAGTAATAACAGTGTGATATTTATGTCGCCACTATTACATATCATTTAGTAGGAAAAAACTCTCATCATTATTGCACAATCAATAGAGGCGAGTTTCTTTCTCGTGTTAAAGAATCACCACTATTGACCCTCATCCTTGTAGTGTCATCATCACAACTCCCATCATCTTCAGCTATTAATTACATATACCCTTTTCCTCCTCACTCTAAGATGGTCTGAATCTAGTGCAATCGTTGTCCATCGACGACAATAAATGTGGCTTTTTTTTTGCTCCATTCTCCGTTTGCTTCTTTCTCGGTGCCACAAGAATCATTGGAGGACTTCGTGGAGTAAGATCTCACCGGGAAGAGATAGTGGTCTTAGAGTGAGTTGCCCAACTTTTCCCGTAGCGCCACCCCTTCCCATGTTCTATCTTGCAGCTTCCCCCAACTCCCCTCTTCCTCCTCCTACTACTACCCTTCACAACTGATGAGGGAAGAGAGGTGAGCCAAAGCTTGAGTGGCCAGCTATTGACTTGTCAAATGCATGCTACACTCTACCAACTAGTCATATGCAAAGTAAACAATAATGAAGACCGGATCACCACCACACGAGAGTCGCTTGCATGGTCAGTGGGCTAGTTGTGAGGGTGCTGAAATGAAGGCACTGGATCAAACCCCACTGATGCATGGGGTGTCCATAGCTTTCATTGGTGGGTCACGTAAGGCAAGATGGTTGTGGGGTCCCACCCGGGGTTTTCCTTGCTTCGGCGAAGGTTCTTCATCAAAAAAAAAATAAGACCTGATCTGGACCTAGTTTCAATCTAGTTCTTTTAATGCAATCCAAACCCGCTTATTTGTAATTATTAGGGTCTGATTATTTATATTTTTAGTCTACTAGACCCCGAACCAAATTTTTAGTGGATCTTAATGGACTCGACCCGATTTAAAATCGGACCTACAGTTAGAGGTCCATACCTTGACCCTATAAGATTTGGTCCGGGTCAAACCTAACCTGTTGACACCTCCAATTGTGAGCCTAAATGGTAGGCTGTGTAATCATGCCTATTGATAAATTTTGGGTAGCAAGTTTCTTTGCTACTTTTTTTTTTGTTAATCCAAAGAAAAAAAAACCCATCTCCTACCATCACACGTTGGCTGGCCTTTGATTGGTAAAACCATTGAGGTTCCCTCTGCCCACTAGCGAGTACACCTAGGGATGCACAATGAGCCAAGCTAGCTTGGGCTCTCTCGGGCTCAACCCGTTTAAGCTCGGCTCAAACTCATTTGAAAAAATAAATGAGCTGGGCTTGACCGAGGATTCAAGCTCGGTATAGGTAAATGAGCCGAGCTTGAACAGTTCAGCTTGAATAAGCTCGGCAAGTCCAATTAAGCTTGCCTCATATAGTTATATAAAAAATTAGATTTTATATATGTAAATATTTTGTTCATAATATAGTCACAAAAAGAGGTCTTCGGGAATAAGTCATTGGTCGTCTTTGGAAGTGAATGGATTCAAACCTCACAGTTTTCCTCAGTTTCAAAAAGCACTTTACACAAATTTCATTTTTTTTTTTAAATTAAAGGTATTCAGCTCGATCTGATCCCTGACAAAGGTTGTTCAAGCTCAGCCCGAGTTCCAGCTGAGCTTGAACAACCAGGTTTTCTACTCAAGCCAAGCCGAGCCAGCTAAAGATCGACTCGTGTGCATCCCTAAGTACACCCAACTTCGATCTTGCAGCAAGGGACGCCACCCCAGGGTTTTGAACTGGTGATGTGCTGTCAACTTGGTGACATTCACAAGTCATCTCTACCAGATGAATGGAGCCTTTCTGAGCTAGTTTCTTTGCTATTTATTGGAGTTGTAACTTTGTAATATCTGAGCCCTTGAGCTCAGCATCCGAGTCAATGCTAGTTGAGTGACCATCAATTAATGTGGTCATACAATTTGGATTGTTTTTTAATATAGTATCAAACATCCTCAAAGCATAGTCCGGACCGGGTGTAATCACATGACACAAATTTTGTAAATTAAGCACATGATTGCCTTCCATCAGGCCTTGGGCCCCACAACTGACAGGCCTGTCCCTAAGATGGGGGTGGTCAGGTGCTTAATGCACAAATATTTGTGCAATCATATTGCATCTTTTCACCTCAAGAGTCCTGATACGGTGCAATCACATGGCACAAAATTTGTGCATTAAGCGCATGATTGCCTTCCATCAGGCCTTGGGCCCAAATCCATTGTGAGAACCTTTATTACAATGTCGAATACATCCAGCCTGCCTCGATCGGCCAAGGTACTGGGTCGGATCAAACCCTAGAACCAGTTGCATAACAACCTTCAGCTTGCTGACATTTATAAGTCGCCCCTATCGAATGAGTGGAGCCCTCAGGGGGTCCAAATTGTCTACATTTATGAAGCCTTAATTAGACCATGCCTTTTGTGAACCAAGAGGCAGCCTTGCTTTTATCGCTATGTTCCAGCAAATACTGAATATATGCCTCTTCCCAATTTTCCCATTTTTATACGAACATCATGGTTTAACAACCTGGTAGATGTGTTTATCATTGATTATTTACTGAAAACATGCTTTAAATAAAATTGATTTAATAAAAAAAATCGAATATATTATGGTCATGTTTTAGTGCAAGCTGTTTTTCTTTTTTTTGAGGGATGTATACTTCATTAGCATAGAACCTTAGTCCCATCTTGCCCACCAGTAAGTACATAAACCTTTGGCCTTACAACAAAGGATGTGCATGTATGAGTTTTGAACTTGTCAACTTAGTGGCATTCACTAGTCGCCCCTACCAGACAAACAAAGCCCTTGTAGCTAAATGTTAATTTTTATCTCACAAAAAGCACATTGAAGTATGAAAAATACTAAATGTCTACCCAATAAACTATGAAAATGTTATGAAAAAGCTTAATTAAAACAACCCAAACCACAAGATAGCGAGAATAAAGAAAACAAGAGAAGACACAAGATTTACGCAGTTCAGTACATAGACCTATGTCCATAGGCGAAAGATGAGTAAAAATCCATTAATTAGCAAAATGCTACAAAATACATAGGCGAGATATAGAGCTCTCAAAACCCTAACACCCAATACACCTGAAACTCTCAAAAGAGGTGGTTATATATATGACAAAGCACAAAACCCTAATCGGTACAAAAGAAAAAATTATACTGTGGAGGATCCACCTCGGTATCCCTAAAGAGGTTTGTGGTGGGCTCCTATTTCGGGCAACCACAAACCTCATTGAAAATTCTCATTTAATCTTTCACAAGAACTTTTACTGGCACAGTTCTGTGCCAGCAAAAATATAACACTGGGGTAGTTCTACGCCAGCAAAAATCTGAAACGAAATTGGAAAAACTTTCACTGACGTAGGTCTGCGCCAGTAAATATTTTTTATGGCGCAGAAACTGAGTCACTAAAAGTCCTTCAGGGTGTCAAAAGGCTGTGAAAAAGTGTTTACTGGCGCAATTTAAGAGTGTGCCAGTAAAAACTTTTATGATGTATTCCCTTTCAATATATTGTCAATATAAAGAAATGGCCTCTGCTCTTAATACAGAGCAACATAGAAATGTCCAAACTGACTTTTCAACTTTTCAATTCTGCAGAAAATGATGACATCAAAGATAATATTTGAGGTCTTTAAAAAACCTTTCAATTACATCTCACTACAAGAAAATACGTTGTTAGCGACAGACGTTAGCGACAGAATCTTTCTGTCGCTACTTAGAGACGGATTAGCGAGCGACAAAAATCCGTCGCTATAATTAATCAAGCTTACGAAAATAGCGACGGAATATAGTCCGTCGCCCAGTCCATCGCTAAGTAGCGACGAATGTTGCGACGTACTGTTCTGTCGTTACGGTCGCACTATTTACCGACGAAATTAGCGACGGAATCTAGTCCGTCGTTAAGTAGCGACAGAAGTGGCGACGGAATATCGTCCGTTGCTATTTTCATAAATTTGATTTACGTTGGCTTAGCGACGAAATGAATCCGTCGCTAACTTTCGAATAACCCTAATCCCAGGCAGCTTTTCCTTTTCTTCTTTCGCTGCTCCCGCCGTGTGTCGCTCCCGCCGTGTGCCGCTCCCGCCGTTCGCCGGTCCCACCGTCTGCCGGCCTCGTCGCCTAGAGAAAGGTAAAGGACCCCCCCCCCCCCCCCCCCCCCCGCGCGTTTTTCGGCACAGGGGGTTCACCCCCTACCAGAAACGCATAGGGTCGACCCCTGCCATTTCCGGCAGGGGGTCAACCCCCGTTTTCACGCAGGGGGTTAACCCCCTCCCGGTTCACGCAGGGGGTTAACCCCCTGCCGTTTTCAGCAGGGGGTTAACCCCCGTTTTCACGCAGGGGGTTAACCCCCTGCGTTTTCCGGTAGAGGGTTAACCCCCGTTTTCACGCAGGGGGTTAACCTTCGCGTTTTCCGGCAGGGGACCCTTGCCCCCTGCATTTCCGGCAGGGGGTCGACCCGGGCAGGGGGTCGACCCCGGCAGGGGGTTAACCCCCTTGCCGTAACAGGCAGGGGGTCAAGCCTTTCCTGCTCAGGCAGGGGGGCGACCCCCTGCTGTTCCGGCAGGGGGTCGACTCACTGGCGGAAAGGCTGGGGGTCGACCCCCTGCTCGAACAGGGGGTCAGTTAACTCCCTACGTTCCGTAAGGGGGTTAACCCCCTATGTTCTGTAAGGGGGTCGACCCCCTACCAGAACAGCAGGGGAGTCGACCCCTTGCCAGAACAGTTTTTTTTTTCGTGGTGACTTCATTTTAAAACAATGTTTTTTTGTGCAGATTTTTCAATGGAACCAGCTCGTGCTCAGCCACCTGTGGTAAGTAAGTGTCAAAAACAATGCAAATCGGTTAATACCCGTGGTGAGTAAGTGATGCAATTGTATCACATGTTATTTAATTTATTAGATGTAACACTTTATTGTTCACACACTCACTTAGTTATTGATATTTAGGGTTGCTTCGTTGGAGTTCGGAGATCATGCTGAGCATGATTTTAATGTATGAATATTGAAGTGTTCTTATTTTTGGAGTACGGAGTCCATGCTAGGCATGGTAGTAGTTAGTGAGATATTGAAGTGTGTTTGCTGCAGGTACATGTTTGTCATTTGTTTGATATGAATGATTACGATGTATTGCAATGTTTGATGTAATTGTATCCATGCTTGCATGCAACTTTCAATTTGATTATGACTTCCATGTGAAATTGTATAATGAAAGCATGTTTCATTTCAAATGATTGTATCGTGTCATGAATAGTTTGTACATGAAAATATTAAGTTATCAATGCATGCATCAAAATTCTTGTTATTGTATGACATCATATATTGCATGATAAATTTGATATGTTCTTCATCGTAGCATTCTGATTGTTCTCTTTTAATTCGTTAGGCTATTATTCGTAACATCATAAGAAAATGACTGCAAACCGTGAATGGATGTACCGTAGGATAGTGGACAATGAGTTATCGCATGAATATATAGATGGTGTTGACAATTTTATTGAATTTGCAACGGCAAGTGTCACTACAGTGGATCACACAGGTCGGATTAGGTGTCCCTGCAAGATTTGTAAGAATAATCGATTTGTAGAACCTCATGGCGTTAGACATCACCTATACAGGAAGGGTTTTGTGAGTGATTATCAAAACTGGACGTTTCATGGAGAAGAATTTAGAAACGATTTTGATGCACGGGTGAATGTGGTGCACGATAATCCATATACAAATTTGATATTTGATGCCGCAGGAACAGAACTGGGTTCTGCTATGAGTTCTAGTGATGTAAGAACTGCCGTAGATGAAGAATCACCAAATGATGCAGCTAGTAGATTTTATGATTTACTTAGAGATGCTGATGAGCCACTTTGGAACGGTTGTGAGAGTCACACTATCTTGTCTGCAGTTCTTCAACTAATGAATTTGAAGTCCGAGTATAATTTGAGTCAATCATGTTTTGACCGTTTGTGCATGATTGTGAAGAGTATGTTGCCCAAAGATGATAAATTGTCACAAAATTTCTATCGTGCGAAAGTTATGGTCAACGCTCTAGGTATGGGTTACAAAAAGATTGATGCTTGTCCAAATCACTGTATGTTGTATTTCAATGAGCAGAAAAACAACATATCATGCCAATCATGTGGGCATCCTCGGTTCAAGCCAAAAAACAGAGGCAATGGTAGCACGAGATCAAAGGAAGTTTCATACAAGTTGCTCCGCTACTTTCCTATCACTCCTAGATTGCAGCGATTGTATATGTCTTCAAGGACAGCTAAACACATGAGATGGCATGCAAATAAAGTTCGACACGATGAAAACAAGATCACGCATCCTGTTGACGCTGAAGCTTGGAAGCACTTTGATCGTACTCATCAGAACTTTGCAATGGAAGTGTGAAATGTTAGACTCGGTCTATGTACAGATGGATTTAATCCATTTGGGGGTAGATCAACTTCATACTCATGCTGGCCAGTATTTGTAACTCCATACAACCTTGGATGCTTTCTCAGCTGAAAGGTCAGTGTTCTCCATTATCAACTCCTTGGATGCTTTGGACAATCCTTCAATTGAACCAATAAACTTGACATAAAAAAACAAGAAACATATAAGAGTGGTGCACAAATAGATAAATGATCAACTGACAAGGCATCAACATGTAACATCAGGTTTTCACTGCCCATTCTACCACTGAATGCTTCTAGACAGTGACCAAAACAAGAATCACTTCAATATCCATGCCACTTATCCCCTACCTGGTCCAGTGCTTGCACTCAACCATAGAATTAGAAGCAAAAAGAGGAATAACATCAAGTTGTACTTCATTTAGTGTTGTTTCAAAGGAAAGTTAGATTACCACGTATAGCAGTGACCACAATGACATAAGCTTCCATCACCTGCACCGAACGCTCCCGCTTTGAAGAAACATAGCACCACTTTCATCAACAATATCTTAATTTGAACAATCTAATAATTTAGCAAAAACTAACCTCAGCCTTCAACTTGGACTTGCATCTTTTCACTCATATTCTGTGGATGAAGAGTACATTGATAACTACAAAATATAGTGAGTTAATAATTCTTCTAGTAAGATGCATGAATAACAAATTACCTCCTTTTACATGTGCTATCTTCATAATCTTTTCAAATCACATTTCTGGATTGTCTACTGTGATGAATGTTGGTTTGCCGGTGTGTCTTCATGTTTCATCTCTTGAATGTGGTGTATTTTGAGTTGTTTTTTAAGTTTGTGACTCACTTCACGTGTTCATGATTCATATTGGACTGAGGAAGAACTTTGTGGAACTCCATGAACAACTAATACTGGAAAATGTAAGCATTGACCAATGCACATATTTGATAATTTTTTGAGAAAAGTATACAAATCCATGGAATATATCATGGATCACACCCTATGTAGCGCCCCAAAATTTTTTAACCTTAATTATAGTTCAAATATTGAAATTTTGAGACCAATTTTTTTTTATAAGTATAAGTAAATCAGATCTTATAATACGAAAACGATTTTTAAAAACGGTTAAGACTTTGGGTGTGGTTACACGGAAGATAACAATCAAATCAAAATGTACGGGATATACACATTTCAAACTACGTATAATATAAGAATGAAATATGAAGAGTTTTAATTTCATTTCAAATCAGAGTATGAAAAAATACTTCATTCTCTACATGATCAAGTACTTAAAACAAAAAGATCATGAATACCAAGATCACAAGGTAAGAGTGGACCCTTGAGGAGGCAACTCGACCAACCCTTCGCTCCAACTACTCATCATACTTTGCCTGCATTACTTGTCTCCCATAAAACGGGGTCAAACTCGCTAAAGTCTGGTAAAGCAACCTAAACTCAAACTTAAAAAAAATATATCAAGCATTTAAAGGTAAAGATATATTAGTCATCAATCGTCAAGTCATACAAGTCATCGCATATATATATATATATATATATATATATATATATATATATATATATATATATACATCTAAGACATTCAGATCATTGCATCATTTTCATATACATTCATAATTCTTATAAACAAGTAAAATCACATTTGACCGTTCCAACGTGAAACACACACACATACCTTATAAATAATTTAGTTAAATATTCATGATACACATCAATCATGATACATAGGTGTGATATATTTACTCAGACAATCATAATGCAATCATTTGCAATGAAACTATATAGGTGTGATGTATCATTTACCTAATAAGTCAAAACTAATTATTTGTAAGCGTGAAGTGTCATTCACCTATACGCTAATATAAGCGTAACAATCAGAACCTCATATCAAGATCTAAAATCAATAAGGATTTGATTATCATATCTGAGTTTAATATATAATCATGCTATAATAGAAAAGCCAAATCTATAGATTTATAACTGGCTATCTCAATCAACTAAGAAGACAATCACAATTCATCATAACATTTCATTTATTTATAATAAAGATTTACAAAATCCACACCAGATCATCTAGTCTGGAAAATGTACAACCTCACAAGGAGTTACCGCCCTAGACAGATGGTCTGTCTGATCTTGGACAATGCACTTCCTCATAGGAATATACTGTCTTCGCGAACTAGCCGCTCTTGGACAATGCACTTCCTCACCGAGACTTACCGCTCTAGTCGGATTACCTGATCTGGTCATGCAAACCCAAACAGAGAATCCTTTGGGAACAGTTCTTCAACGGGTACCTTATCCAATGAAAATTATTGTGATACATGCATCAATACAATTGACCACTCTCAAGGTCGATAGCCATCAACACGGGCATAAGCATATATACAATCAAAGCATCAGATCATATATCACTTCATATGACATTAAAATTATAAAATTACACATTTAACCAATAAGGCATCATGAACCAAAGTTCACTATTGAACTTAAACATTTATTTCATGCATTCATAATTTCATTTTATGTGGTATTTAAATTATATCATACATAAGCATATTATTCTACGCATCATATCATCGCCACAAAGAACATTGCACTTCGTAAATTGAACCTCGAATCATGCATAAACAAAATATGAGTTTTATACATGCATACGTGAAAATGCATATTTCATAATACGAAGCAACTAAACCTCAACATACATAACTCCTACGTAGTTCAAGATTTGCACACACGATAAAAGTCATATGCATTTTTCATCATATGAATCGATATAACACCTTAGATATAATTGTGTAAGGGTTGGTCAAAATCTCATTGACCATCCTACCGTACATCATATACATATATTTCTCAAGTAAACAAGACATACAAGTTCAAAACAATTTATAACATTCGCATGCATTCTTCTATACAAGAATAAATGAGTTCATCATATGACAAAACAATATATATAGCATCCACAGTATGCATCGAACACGACTTATACATATTCATAGCAGTTATATGTGCACCATGTATCAAATTCATACAAACACACAAAACAACATAGTATGCGCAAACCAAAGTATGATGACACACATTGCGTATATATTATACATTCATAAGTGCACAGACATTCAAACCCACACACAAGTGTACCTATAGCAAACACACTCGATATTTTGCTAACTACAATCATGACAAATATGATCTCCGAACTACAATCACAAGAGTAATAAATATTCACAACTAAGTGAAGTGTGTGAGCTTAACTTGTATTTGTAATTCATTTAGATATTCAGTGCAACATCATGCTTTTATAATTAGTGCATAAACATGCTCTCTATAAGTTCAGTTAAGGTATCTTACCTTAATAATATGAAGAACAATGAATCGAAACTCAAAAGACCGAGGAGTTTTGAAGTCCGCAAAGACCGCTACCCAAGTAATACAATGAACCCTTCGTGTGCGATCAAAAATGTCAAAAACTCAAAAAATACCAATTATAACAGGATTAACCAAAAATAACAAATTACCCTATAAATCATTACAAAGAGCCAAATAACACACAAATACACTCCAATAATTTATAAACTTCATCAAAAATATATTTAAATATAATATATATATATATATAGTGATTTATATATATATATATATAGTGATTTATAGTTCAAAATAGTTTTATAAATGCAAATTATACCCTGATTGACTTGAATGAACAAATGAATATGTAATAAATAAATAAATAAAATTCAAAAGCTAGAAACATATTTTTAATTTGAAGATAAAAAAAATGAGTTCTTTATTTATTAATAATCCTTAAAAATTATGGGTTTTACACCCTATTGGAGATCCAATGGACCGGCACATACCTAATTGTGGTACTCTACGGCATGCAATTGTTTTTCCCTCTTAAAATTTACCCTAATTTCTCATGAAGTTGTAACATCAGAGATACAAAATTAGACTGACAATAACA
Organism: Nuphar pumila; assembly: GCF_984573655.1. Lineage (NCBI taxonomy): Eukaryota > Viridiplantae > Streptophyta > Magnoliopsida > Nymphaeales > Nymphaeaceae > Nuphar > Nuphar pumila. The sequence continues at coordinate 15,362,623 of NC_143249.1, read as the reverse complement.
GCAGAAAATTCAAAAAGAAAAACATAGAAAATAAAACCTTATTAGAATATGAGAGAGAGAGAGAGAGAGAGAGAGTTGATCCACCAAGATGCCCTCTTCGCCTTGTGCCTTTTCTTCTTCTTTCGGTTATCAGATAAAGAAAAAGGTCGAAATGCCCTTTTGTGCTTCTTCTTGTTCCGGTTATCAGAGTGAGAGGCCAAAGACACCCTGTTTCCCTTATGCTTTTTTGTCTTTGGGTTATCAGAGAGAGACGTTGACACACCCTCTTTTCCCTGTGCTTCTTCTTCCAGTTAAGAGAGAGGCTTAGACTTCTGCGTTTGCAGTTTTCCAGCAGTTCAGAGAGACAGAGTAGAAAGAAGGTTCACAAAAAGGCTCGAAACGTGCGGTAATAAAAAGAAAAATGGAGAGATGTTTCATGCAAAAAAAAAAAAAGATTTTTGTTGAAGCAATCTAAAAAGGATTTTTGCTGTGCCAGAGAAAGTTTTTTCTGGTGCAGCGTTATATTGCGCAAGCAAAAAATCCTGTACTCACGGAGTATTATATTGCACCAGAAGAAAACATCTTTTTTTAATATTACGCCAGCAAAAAGTCTTCACTGGCTTCGTAATTTCTGAGTGGAGAAAAATTTTTGGTGGCGCATTTCATTTCTGCGCCAATAATTACAACTTTGCAATAGCGCTACCACTGGAGTGTGTTTTCTTGTAGTGCAGTTTATGCTTTGACTATCTCATACAAACTTTTCAAGTTCAGGAACCTGCACCCACCTTTCTTCTATTTCATAAGTAGGATAACCTATAGGTCTTTAGTAGCGTTGACAAAGGGGAAACAGCCGATGTGCTAATCCGCCATGATGAATCCGTTCTACTTCTCTTTTCTTTTCTTTATTCCCTTGATTTTTACCGGACCGCACTCGTAACAAAGGTTTGATGTAAATAACCTCCATGCATGAAAATATAACACAAAAAAGAAGCGTTTCATGGCATAAAATTACAAACAACAAATCTCAGCTCCAAAGATCAGTTCTGTTGCTACAGAGAGAGAGAGAGAGAGAGAGAGAGAGAGAGAGAGAGAGAGCAAACAAGAGATAAGCCTAACAAACTGAACATTTTTTTTTTGTAGAAAGTAGCATAGCTCTCAACCTCCTATCTCATCGTACTTTCCATTTTCCACACTTCCCTTCTCAGATATTTTGGACTTTCCACGCTTAGCTTCCTTTGCCCTTTCCCACTTCTCTAAATTCACGCTTTCCCTCAAAGAGTCTGCCTTCTTTTCAGCAAGCCTAGCAAACTCCTCAGCCGTTGATCTTGCCCTGGTGCCAATCTCACTAGTTCTTCCCTCAGATTCTTCTGAAAGTTGCACGTACCCCTAGAAGTATCATGTACATACATACACATCAATCAGATCACTCTGTGTTTTGTATACGAGAGAGATTCTCAACCAATAGTTGGTCAAGTCAAGGGGTTGCCCACATGGTCATGGGCTTGCTAAAAGAAAGTCCCTTCCTACCCCGCCCTGTGTAGGCATTCCTTTCAGCAAAGCCAAACAGGAAGCTCCCATGGAGTCGAAGAGGGCGCTCATATAGTTTTGCACTACTAAAACAGTGACCGTAGGTATGCAAGGCTAAGATCAGTATCTTAATTGTTAAAAAAAAAAGAAACTTTGATTCGAATCAAACAAAGACAGAATATTAATACAAGAGAAAGGAAAGGAAGAACATACCTTGATGCCCCCACCAAGACGCGGCGCAGTGAGGAGAAGAGATCGAAGAGAGGAAGTGTACAAGGCCATGGCGGTGTATTGAAAAAGTGTTGAGGGTGTGGGGGTTGGGGGGGGGGGGGGGGGGGGGCGCTAACTAAAGAAAATGCTTTATCCTATAACCAGGATCTCTCTTGCAATTATAAAGGGAAGTCAGAGGGTGATACATATAAGGAGTAAGGACGAAGGGACATGAAAAAATAAATAAAGAAAGAACGCAGTCCAAAAGCAGAAGGGCATATGAGTGAGAATGCAACGTGGCGCACACAGACCGCGCATGATAAAAATTGTTGTTAGGTGTCATATACATGATAAATGAGGGCCACGCTGTACCACCATCAAAGCAAAGCAGGGGCCACTTTTGGTCGTTAACCTTTTTAGTTCACCCCCTGCCTTCTTCACGGAGATCTCTTTCTCATTACACACACACACACATATATATATATATATATAGGTAATCCACTCATGCTAAATGAAACATTAATAAGTTTTTCGGCTTTTTTTGTTATTATTTTTACAGTTCTAACCTCATATATAAATGTGTTGGCCATGGTCGATTTACTAAAAATTCACACTTGAATCATGTGTTTTCGATGAAGAAAATGATATTTAGAGCTTCAAAAATTTACAAATTTTGGATTTTTTATTTTTTTAACTTTATAAAAACACCCATGTGCCGGAATCGAGCACTTCAAGAGTTGATCTTTGAAACCCAACCATGCGCCTCTTTCATAGGAAAGGATATGAAAGTGCTTTGTAAAGAAGGGTTGGCTAAGGGTTTTATCACCTTGAGGGTGGGCCATAAGGCAGTGCTTCATTTTCTCTCGGCGACCTGAACCAAAGTTTTCCCTTGTTAAATAAATGCCTATAAAAGGAGAAGGGCTGGATGGAAATTGTAGGGAAGAAATGAAGAAAAAGCAATATCAAGTGGGACTGATTAATTAAGGTTATTTTTATATATTGAACTTAGGCTGCTAGGCAGGTGTGGTCTAGGTTAAAATCTCCTGCGCATCACTTTTTGCACAAGCCAAAGCATGGCGACTCCCTGAGGCAAGGGTACTAAAGCCCACAGAGTTCTACGCTGTCAGGACTGCTATCGTAAGTACGGTACGTAAAGCCAGAGCCGCGAGGTCTTGGAATAGGAAGTAGAGTGTCATTAGGAAGAACTGGGTTCAAGATAAAAAAAAAAAGGTGGAAAAACCATAAAAGAAAACATAAAAGATCGAAGAAACTCTCTCTCTCTCTCTCTCTCATTTGGGTTTTTAATTAGATGTGGTTATGAGCCCCTATCAAAATCCATGTATGCAACATCTGTGACTAATGTTTTTTTTGAAGAATAATTTGTTTTTCGAAGAAATCTGTGACCAATATTTAAATTGCAAAATTGTTTGATTCTGTGATGCTATTTGGATAGACTGGATCTACAAGTTATTGATAAAACCCTTCAGCTAATAAGGTTTCTGGTTGTCACCATAAGATCGCATTATAAATTTTCAAACACCTTAAAATTGTCCAATGCTATCATTACAATCGCCACTATTGTGATGCCTTTTCTCATTTAATACTAGCTACATTTGCCAATAAAAAAAAACGACTAGCTACAATTGTCATGTTGGTATGTCCTGCCTCCCCCACTTGCCTTTTTATTTTGCTATACCCTGCATGCCCACGTATTCTTTGGTGACCTTCCTGTTTCTATCCATTTCTTTATTGGCACTCATACGCTTAGTGCTATTCCTTAAACTTCATTATAGGGTACGTTTGGTTGCTTGTGGTACTCTTGCAAATGAGATTAACTTTCTAAATCTCATAAGGTCTCTCTCATCATGATATTTGAGTTTTTACACAAATGAGTCTCTAAATTTCATTTTTTGGGTTACGTGCCAACTTTTTTTTGTGAGTTTTGTGCCAAAAAATCTCATGTTTTGTTGCTTTTGGGTACTCTTCAAATGAGATTTTCTTTATAAATTTCATGAGAACTCAAATCTCATGAGATCCAAGAAAATGTGCCCATAGTAATGTAGTTTATACTCTTTTTTCTTATTTTAGGAAGAGAAGGATGTGTTTTTTCCTATACAAACATTGCATTTTTATTATCACTATAGCCTCACCAATATTTTGCCAGGTTTCCCACAAGCAGGGGTGGGCATCAGGCCGGTCCATGCCTGTTTAGAGCTTGTCTCATCGGGTTTTAAGTGCGGCCTGACCCGGGACATTTATTAAGGGACTGGGTTTTGGCCCAGTTCTTAACGGCCTCGGGTTTGAAGAGCAGCTCATGACCCTGCCCATGCTCAATGGTCTAACGTTCAGTGGGCCGAACTAGACTGACCCAAACCCAGTTGTAGGTTATTTTCAAATAAAGTTTATAAATTAATTTTTATAATATCAAAAGCAATAAACTAAATGAAAGACTAATGCACCCATGTAATTATATTTTTATTTCTCATATTATCAATACAACTAATTAGGTAAATAGTAATAGTTACAAAGTTATTATGCAACCAGCTACTAAAAAATTAATTAGGTAGCTCAGGCCCAGATTGGCCCGATAGCCTCTCAGCGAATTCAGGCCAACTCGGGCCCAACCCATGTATATAACGGATCGGGTTTCGGCTCGGTAGCTAACGGGTCAGGACCTAAAACCTTGACTCAAACCCGGCCCATGGTGGGCTGGGTCGAATTGGCCCACCGAGCAGCCCAACCCATTGCCCACCCCTACCCACAAGAGCTCCACTCAGCTGGTAGGAGCGACTTGTGAATATCACCATGTTTGAAATCCACGAGTGATGTCTCATGACGCAAGGTCGAAACTGGGTGTGCTCCCAAATGAATAGAGGAGACCTCAAGGGTTTTACCAATCGGAGGCTAGTTAATGTGTGGTTGGTGATTAGGGGTGTCGGTAGGTCGGGTTTGACCCAGATTCCACCTGTACCAAGACCTATAAGGTTATGGTTTGGTGATAAATAAAAAGATCCTATTAGAATTCAGGTCAGATCCAAAAGGTACGATTAATATATGTAGCCGAGTATGGTTTGTGAAATTTCATACCAGACCCAGGGCCGACCTGAGTTCCAACTAAGATCCATAATTTTTCAATGTAAAAAAATATATAAAATATTATTTTACTGGGTTTGGTCCGAGTCAGCTTGTTCAGGTAATCCTTATGAGATCCGGATATGGGTTCTCTTATGATGGGTCCGATTGGACCTGAATCTAAACCAGGTATACCATCATCTTAAATCAGGTCTTGGTCTGGTCCCACCTGAGTCCGAACCAAACCCGACCCGTTGACACCCCTGTTGGTGATGGGAGGGGGGAGGGCGTTTCCTTGTATTTTACCAAGTTGTGTATTAAGTCTATTTTTGCATTTTAATTCATGCATCGAAATTTACATGTCACACTTGACTTTTTTTTTGTGTGTGTGTGACGAGGAACCCATCAGGAATGGGCTCCAATTAGTGCCGCCCAAACTGCAAGAAGAGTTAGACGGCCTTGAAGTGCTGCTCCATACCTGTTGCAGCTTTGAAATCGAGCTCGTGACGCCTGCAGCCAATACTTAAAATTGCAAGTTGTGTCTTTATATGGCAGGAACTGCTGCTAGCGAGGTCCATATGTCTTAAAAATATAACTACGACCTACTGCGTTCAGTCTATATTATATGCTCTGTCTTTCCACTTGTTTTTTATTTATCCTTGGACCATGAGAAATCCCTTTCTTTAGTTGTCCGCACCTTCCCCTACTTCCCTTGTTTCTATGTGCCGCACCACTATTCTATAGTCTACACTAATGTTGAGAATCAGACTGCTTGATAGAAAGAGAGATGATATTTAATTAAGGTTTAATTAATATCACCTGCTTCCACAAGAACCCGGTTTTAGTAGATGAGAAAGATGTTGAGAAGGCCAAAGGGGATGGAGATGGGTCAATTTCAACTAGATCCTCACTGTAAGAATTTATGCACTAGCGGAAGGGTGAACTTGGAGTCAAAACATGCGCTGTGATGCAAGAAATTGACAATGACCGATCATTGATCTCCTTCTAAGCCTTTCAGAGTGATTTTCTTGTTCCCAAATCCAAGAATCTATTGTGTATTGAATTATGTCTCCATCGCCGAGCCCTTCCAGTAATCCTGAAAGGGGGTTTGGGACATGTCTATTGGAGAAGTGTCCTTTTAACCCCAAGGGTCATAACCCTTGAAACAAACATGTTCAGTATTTTGATTATATTCAATATAATGTGTGTTTAATTTGCATTGAACTTGTAACTGTACATGTGTTGGTCTAACCATTGGAGTTGCCATTCCCATCGGTTATCTTATGGCCACTATTTCTTCTATATTTCACTTGGACATAACGAACAACTTGTGTTGCCTTGAACTTATAATAGTTCTATCATCCCTGAGTTTTTTTTTTGAGAACCCGCATACTACTTATTGCCTTGCAACCATCAAGAAAAGTAATTTCAATTCATCTTTAATTATTTTTATTCAATGTTTAGATTCATTTGAGGCAGCTACATCATTAAAACTTAGATTATCAAGAGTTTCATCTATCCATGGAATAACATAATTCTTCGTTCGAGAAAATGTAATAATAATCTAAATAAGAAAGCGCTCTCAATCTTTTTTGCCCAATCACAAGTTGTAAGAATTGCTCGTCATTCACAATTGGATCACTATGCTCAAACTCTTGAATAGGTACCCTAGAATCATTTATGATATCAACGACTACATCATCCTCAAGATCAAAGCTACATTCTTTGCTTTTCAGGAATTCTACTTTTATATTTTCTATAAATCTTTTTGTTGGATTACATAGTTTATAATATTTTAATCCCTTTATATACCTAATAAAAATACACCTGATAGTCTTACTATCTAACTTATTTTTCATATGACTAGGAATCAATACATGTGCAAGCGAAACTTAAATTTAACTTTCTGTCAATCCACAATTTATAAGGTATAAATTCTACATATTTATAAGGAACTCTATTAACAATATACATGGCAATGCTTATAGCCTTTATCCAAAACTTCTTAAAAAAAATTGCATATGCCAACATGGATCTTGCCATATCCATTAGGGTTCTATTTTTTTCCTTTGCTGTATCATTTTTTTATAGTATATAAGGCATAGTTGTATGAGGGGTTATAATATTATCACTGCAGTAAAACTTAAACTCATTAGAGTTATATTTACCACATCTATCATATTTTATTATTTGTAGCTTTTTTCCTAATAATCCTTCAACTTTATGGTTATATGTCTTAAACACTTATAAATGTTTAGATTTTCTAGAAATTATATAGATATAATCATACCTTAAATAGTCATCTATAAATTCCATAAAGTATAATTATCTTTCATGTGTTTCTACTATTAAAGGTCTGCATATATCAATAAGTACTATAACTAGTACCTTAAGAAAATATTTTCTAGTATTTTTTCAGATATGCATGATTCATATTTTTTAAGTGAAGGTAACAACTTTATGCATACAATTCTTTTTATTTTATTCATATTCACATGTTCAAACCTTAAATGCTATAAATATGCCTCCACAATCATTGCATAATCAATATAACTAAAAATAGTTATTGCATTAATCTTTGAAAGAGTAATCTTTGAAAGAGTAATCTTAGGCGAAAGAAACCGTGGTTCATGTCATAGTGACCCATGAGCTTCATTTTTAACGTTTATCGAATGTGACTCTCACTACAAAAATGAACTTTGAAGCCCTTCTTGATAAAGTCTGCTACAACTAAAAGATTTATTCTCATGAAATGTATATACAATACATTTTTTAATAGCAGACTGGTCTCATCTAATTGAAACTTATAAATTCTCATTCTGACCACGTTCTTGTAAGTGTTATTTCTCATGTATACCATGTGATTGCCGGGCTTCAGTTCCTTTAGTTCCACATGTCTCTCTTTTGTCTTTGAGATATGTCGTGTCACTTATGAGTTTATCCACCAGCATGGGAAGACACCATATGTGATGAGCGGCTTAGACACCGTGCAGATCACTTCACATTTTTCTGTCACTTGCTTTTTTCAATTTTTCTTCTTTGATCTGTTTGGAAAATCCTTCTTAAAATTCCAAGTTTTTCACAGGAAAAGCAAGAACTCTTAGTTGTTGTCCATGAATTTGTGTTCTGCACATGACACATCTTAAAATTCTTCTTGAATTTCTTGAAAAATGGGCCCTTTGACTTGATTCCATGCAAAGGTTTAGATAATGAGGCTTTTATGTTCATGACTTCTTTCATCTTATTGTTATTCATGTGCTCTTGCTCAAAATCCAATTGCATGGGAAACTCGATTAGGGTGAGGCTTTTCTGATTCAGCCTCATGGCTATTACCACTATTTTTCATGATAAAGGAAGACTATTTAAGATTTATGCACTAGTGGAAGGGTGAACTCAAGGTTGAAGCATGCACTGTTAAACCTTGAAACAAACATGTTCAGTGTATTTTCTGTATTTTTCATTATCTTCAATATAAGTGAGTGTTTAGTTTGTATTTAATTTGTAACTGGAAATATTGTGTTGGCCCAACCGTTGGAAGGGCACAACCATTGGAGTGGCCCTTCCCAACGGTTGTCTTATGGCTACTATTTCCTACACTACAAGGATGTAGTTGACAACTCCAGCCTCATCTCTCATGTTCTTCTCCCGTTCCATCACCCCTCTCATCCCCTCTCCAACACCGGCTCCCAAACTGAGCCTTAATAATGCCTTACTAAGTGAATCTTGACCCCCATGCCTTACTGAGACTGACCATTGAAAGTGGCGGTAGGGTTTGATTAAGCATCCATCTCCAATCAAATGTTATTCTTAAACCTACCTCTGATGGACTTATTTGGCCTTTGTTTGCTATATATATTTCCATCTTATCAACACAATATTCCTTAAATACAATTCAAGATGATATGAAATGTTAAATCTTTGATTCAAAGAGTTATGTAGAAAAAGAATTACATGATCCACTAATGCAAAGGTGGCTTGAATCTTTTCTCTTTTTTCTTCCTTATAAATAAGAGAAAAGTGGCTTGAATCTTGTCCATGAACTTTTCCCATTTTTTTTAGAGGACAGAACCATGAACAGCTGGATTCACAGGGACATGGTTAAAAGGACACTGGACACAAAAGTTTTGTGTATTTTTCTATTAAAAATAGTTTATAAGGAAGCATGGCACGGTATCATGCGACATATCCTTGCATGCTTCTTGGGTCAAGCCTTGCAGAGATTTTTTTTTTTGGGGTTTTGAACAAGCCTTGCAGAGCTGATCTGCATAACTTACCTAGTAAGAAACTTGTTCTGGATCAGATAATTGAAGTATATAAATTGGGTTTTTGAAGGGCTTAACAAATTATTAACTTAGAATGCATCAAAATTTCATGATTGAGACCATCAGGATTTTACACAGAAACAAATAGATTTAAAACAATTTCTTACAATGTCAAATTCATCTACAAGGTCAAATTGGAAAGGACAGTCATTCCGCTACAGAGTATGGTACTAACAACTTGACAGAGATTTAGCAGCGTTCAACTTATTGAAATCAATGATAACACCCTGAAAGCACTGATATTAATTTTTTTATAAAATACCTAGTTACTGTTTGGGGTAAACTAAGTCTTCTTCTTTTTTAAAGGCAAGCTGGGGTTAGGTGGACCCCTACCAGAATAATAGCCGCTCCACGTGGCAGAGGGATTCGATCTTGGGCCTTCAGCTTGACACACAGGACCCTGCTTACCACATGGGCTACCACCTCGGTGGTGTAAACTAAGTCTTTAGTTTTAAAGAAAACAAGAAACTAAACACATTTTTCAGAAATTTGCAGCGGTTGATCATCCCAAGTTGCCCAAGTAGTTACACTGATTCTTTGGAAGACAATGGAACTGCAACTTGTGCCCAAGATTGATTCTCCCTGTGATCATATTAGTGTAGTGCTCAATATGGGTGCCCTCAAGATAAGACATTCAACCAATATTCACATAGAAGAGGGCTGATTAAGTGACCCGGTTCCCATGCAGATTCCTCATAGTCATCATTAAAAGAATTCTGAATACGAATAGGTCTGGGAAATGTGATAAGCCCCTCGTGGCTCAGCTTATGTTTAGCTCGTAAAGAGCTTGTTCGAACTCGTGAAATAAGCTTGACAAGCTTGAGATGAACAACCAATGCTTGTTTTGCTTGGCTCGGATACGTTTACTAATAATAAATGTTTTTTACATATATTTCATATTATAGAATGAAGATGGTTGAAGTGTTTGGCCTGCAAGTAATAAGTTTAGAGTTCAAGTCCTATTGTTTACAACTTTAAAACAATTACTAGTTTAAGCTTAGCTTAGTAGGATTACGGCTCAAATTCTATTGATTTTGACTTTTAAAAAATATATATTTTTTTAAATGAGCTTGCTTGTGGTCTTCTCGTTCAGCTCAGCTCGGGATTTTCACGAGCTCAAGCTTGGCTCAGCTTCATACAAGAAACAAGCCAAGCTTGAACACCCTATGTTCTGTTAGTTTGGCTCGTTTACCAGTCAGACCTTTTTAGAATAAAAAATGTAGCATTTTTTATCTATAATGCCGTTGCTTTTAAGTTATTTGGGTTACCCAATCACTTGAATGTTGTTAATGCTACTATAACAGGTTATATATATATATATATATATATATATATATATATATATATATATATATATATATATATATATATATATATATATATGAGAATTGCTGTATAAGTTGAGATTTTCATGGATTCTTTTTACTTGAATCTAACCGTTCGGTATGATCTATATGCTTGGTTTTATAAGGATCAGCACTTGAATTATCCGATTATAATGTCTTAGTAAGATTTTTTAAGGTTTGAAAATCAACAGCTCATAATTTTAATAAATATTGAAGCATCTATGTTTTTCATCGCAAATACATCATTCAACAGTCCATTCCCAGCAAACTCACCATGTTGAACACATCTGTATAGTTGGATTTCCAAAAAAAGTGATGGAAATGCTGAGTTCACTGGGTAGTTCTCATGCTTTATATATATAAGAACGCAAGTCGAGTGGAGTGCTGTTGGGAGTGATGGACGCTCAGCAGAATCCTCGGAAAAAATGCTGAAACAGCAACTTTTTTGTGCAAAAAAGCCTTTAGCACTAAAGGCCCCTGTTTTCGTTGGGACCTTTAGTGGCAGTCAAAACCGTCACCAAATCCCCTTTTTTACAATATCGCGCACGTCCTTGGGGACGTTAGCAGAACAGCCGGTTAATCCCCAAAAAATACGTAAAACAATGTTTTTGTGTATTTTTTAGGCCATTTCAGCGTGTTGGTAGCTGTACACTTAAGGGTTGCACAGCTACACATTTCTCTCTCTCTCTCTCTCTCTCTCTCTCTCTCTCTCTCTCTATATATATATATATATATATATATATAGAGAGAGAGAGAGAGAGAGAGAGAAATAATTATCGATGTTCTGATTGGAAACTGGTTTTTGTTCTATGCATTAACGAGAGTTTGGTTGGCAGTAATGCTCGAATAAAACAAATTAAGCATGTGTGTTGTCGCGTGTGCACGCATGCGCGTCTTTGTTTATTTTTTGCTCTTTGTCTGGTTGTTGTGGCAGAAGACGGATTCATTGCCTTGCAGAAGAAAGTGGGATTATGAGATGCATGGAATCTCAAGTTATATCATTGGCTTATTATATATGGATTAATATTCTTTTTTGTTTAGGTATTTTGGTATGGAAGTGGGCGAAAGACGAGAAGGTTTCTCAGGTTAGCAATCTCCACAATCATGGTTCACTCAATGGGAATCATAGCATCATAACTTTAGGAAATGCTTGTCTTATAAGTTTGTCTTAGCTTTCCTTGAGAAGAACCCAAATTGTAGGAATTATTGACTTTGACTTTTGTTATTTATGAATCACAAGTTTCTATTTTAAGGAGGATATCTCTTGGGTATTAAAAAAAAAAGAACAGATACTGAAGGCAGACCCCTCTAAGCATGATTGGGAAAAGAGAAACGACTAATAGCCTTTTTTCATGAAAAAAAATACTGCTTTGTTCATCAAGTTCATTAACCTAAAACCCTAGGTCCCCCTTGCTCACCAGATAAAACACTACGATTCGGCCTCACAATAAAGGACATGCACATATGGGTGTCGAACTCGTAACATCCCATTAACTTGACAACGTTCATGAGTCACCCCTACTAATGAATGGAGCCCTTATGGGTAAAACAGAAAGCATTAGGGTTTAAAAATAAATAATAATAATAATAATAATGGGTCATTCACAAACTCAAGATTTTTTTTGCATATTTTAATCATCTAATATAAACATGAGAAAAAGAATCATACATTTTTTGTAGCTTTTTATATAGAAGGTTATTGATGCCTTCTTATAAAGCTTAGAAAGATCTATGTTAATCTTGAGAAGTACCTATCTTCCCTCAACTACCCCTATTAATAGGGTTTCCTTGTAGTTAGATTTTAAAAAGATTAAAGCCACAAGTTGCTTTTAGGTTCTCTCTCTTAAGCTTATCCTGCGCAAGTTCAAGGAACTAAATTTTTTTTACTTTTATCAATTAATGAAACTTGGAACCGTATGTGATGTGGGATATATATCCATATTATAATTCCTTTCATACAAAATATTTTCAAAATAATCCTTCCAAAAATCAATATCCCTTGTCGGCTTCTTATGAATAATAATATTACTGTTAAACCCATAGCCTATCTATAATTGTCCATTGAGGATTCGAAATACTAATTGGATTTTATGGAACTTTTTCATAAAAAAAATTGACAAAAAACTTTTCAAAGATAATTTTTAACAAAATACTTTAGAAATTAATTTATCAAACTTGGATTATTCTTTTAATCCAAATTATACTTTTCCTAAATGATGGATATTCTCCAAAAATGTTTTTGGATCCCTTGTTGGATACTCATGATTGCTCAAGTATTTCACTAACTATCCAATATACACCTTTCAATAAAATTATTACAACTTATTTAAGTGTATTCAAAATAATTAGATCATTTACTTAGTAATAAATGAGTTCCCAATGCCAAAGGATATTTTAAACTCTTTTGTATACGAGAGAATTACATTAATTTTACAAGATAATTTTTCATGTGCAATCAGTCAATGTACAATTAAGTACCACATGTTGATGCAAAGTCCCTACTTCAATGACTCAAGAATCAGTTATTTCATTGCTAATATGAACATCATACACTATGCCGTTGCCCAACTTCATCCACAACTGTGACTATTTCAGGTATAAGGAATTGAAAAAACTAGTTCTCTCATGTCTAGTTATCCTACAATGTAACCTATGAACCCTTATGATATCTTAATATCATATGAATCATCTCATGAACATTTTATTTAATATACCCATAAACATAATGCTCTAATAATAATAAATGTCACATTAATTTTGTATCAAATACATTTTATTGGATTTTCAGGGGCAATATTTCCAACATAAACAACTAAATAATTGGAAACACTATATCACCTTTTTGCAAATTGCTCACTCATAAAAAATCTCTTTCGGAATTTCCAGGGAAATGTTACATCTTTCTACTAAACCATTTTCTACTCTTCCAGACCTGGTTCTAGCAAGGGAGATGACTTCAAAAGGTAGTAAGCGGCTGTTTGCGTGGAGAGGAGTGTGGTTAGAATGGAATAGCAGAGTGTTCAGGGAGGTTTCCATTCCAGCCAAAGAGGACCTCAGTTGGCTGGGCCATCCGACTGTTTTGATCTTTCCGTTGTTCTTGAGTTTTCCTTTCTACAGCAAGTGATACCTCATCGCTCGCTGTTTAGTCGCAATTCTTTCTATCTTTGATATAAGTTATCTTTCTCTAAAAAAAGACAAAATAATTGGAAACGAGAAAGGAAATTCATGGAAAGGGAGAAAGGACTAATTAAATAATTTATACAATAAGATCAAAGTAGGTTAAAGGGAGAAGGCTCTCCACCAAAACTTGCCACAAAATAATAAAAAAAGGCAAATGATTCTTGGCAATTCGACTTTGTTGTTTAATTATTCTTGTTATAATTTATACTACATTTTTGTGGAAATCTTTTACACAACGTCTCTGCTAAGAGTGCTTAGTGGAAAATTGCCTGAGGAGGATAATAGATATACATAGTCTGAATGCAGGACAAAGTGGGAATGACGCTATAAAGAGAAGAAATAACAAGTGGAATGAATTGACTGAGGCCGATTAGCTTATCTATAAATAAAAAAAAATATTCATGGGCTATTCAAACGCAAGTTGGTGAACAAATTATTGAGATGAATGACAAGACTTAAGGACTACAGTTGAAATGCATAAGACAAAACAAAGAAAGGAAAGAAAATATAAAGTTTCAAAAATATGATGACTCCATATTTTTTCATGCCATTTTTTTCCATCATCACTTTGAATCCTCCTTATTTCTTTGTGCAGTGCCATTTTTCTAATGTTGTACTAATGGCGAATCATATTTTCCCTTTATCCTCCTGTATCAGTCAATGTTCATAAACTTCCTCTAATACACATTTTGGCTTTATTTTTGCTATCTTGTATGCTCACCTAATGGACACAATTTTCATTGATTTTTCTTTCTTCATGATCTCAGAATTAACCTTACGCTGTAGAACACTAATTTTGGTTTTAGCCTCTTTAATAGCTAACATAACCAACCTTACAATATACACCTAGTTAATAAGCACTACTTTCCTGCTACTTTTTTGTAGTTCAGCACTACGTATCAGTGGGAAATGACCTTACTATAACTAAAAATAATGTTATTTCACATAATCGCCTTAGGATATTGCAATATTTTTCGAATATCCACATGCTCTAATTTTGCTTAATATGAGGGGTTTTTTATGATTTTACTCTTCCACACCTATACAGTTTTAGTGAAACTCACCATTTCAACGAGCAAAACTGAGATCCTCCTATACAGTTTTAGCTAAACACACTATTTCAGCTAAACTTATTGCTAGCAAAACTGAGATTCGCTTATACAGTTTTAGTGAAACTCACCATTTCACCGAAACTCCATCTGAGATTCTCCTATATGTCCAAATTGCGAAACTCAGCCACATAACTAACAAATCTTAGTTGTAAGATTTTTTTCCTTTTACAACTACTTTTTTTTTCACTTCACTCTCATCATCCCCATCACCACCACCATTTCTATACCATCATTACTACCGTCACCACCACATCATCATCATTGCTATCACCACCATTACCACCACCATCATCCATCACTATTGTCATCACCACCACCACCATCCATTATCATTGCCATTACCACCATCACCACCTACCGCTACCAAGTTTGGCAAACTCGTCGAGTTTGTTAAAACTTGATTTAACATGAGAGGAAGGGAAGAACCAGAATCACACACACACATAAGTGGGAACTTTTAACGTGGTTCGGCAAGGGCATGCCCTCTCTCTCTCTCTCTCTCTCTCTCTCTCTCTCTCTCTCTCTCTCTCTCTCTCTCTCTCTCTCTCTCTCTCTCTCTAGTGTTGTGAGAGGCGTACGCCTTAGCACCTTAAGCGTATACCTCAGAGGCGAGGCGCACACTCAGTACCTGAAGTGTACTGAACTGGATGGCGCCTCCTCCGGCGGCCAAAATCTGCGACGGAGTCTGACACAGGAACAGAACAAACCTCGTCGAAATCCAACAATCCATCGGCGTTTCCTCCAGAATCTGACAAACCAACATTGGAAAAGAGAAAAAAAAAAGAATTCCGTCCATGGAGATAAAGCGGATGACGCAAATCATCCCCTTTTTCTTCATCCTTGCAGTTTCCCTCCTCCAGAAGATGGCATCATCCCGGCCATCGATCACTCGCCACCAGGAGGACTCCTGTTGTCCGATCGACCACCATGCCCTCTGCTCGGACCAGCTCACTGTCCTCATCAACGGCTTTTCGAAGTCGCATCTCCCTCTCCTCTAGGAGCTCGCCACCGTCTATTCCTCATCTCCGGCGGTCCACTCCGTCTACGTCCTGTGGTGCAACCCCTCCACCCCGTCGAGAACCCTCAGGAACCTCTCCTTTCAGTCCCTCGATGCCCCCATCTACCTCCTCTGCGACCCCAATGCTAGCCTGAATAATCGATTCCTCCTCTGCCCCTTCATCCATACATGGGTGATGGCCGTCTGCGACGACGACATCTGAATCGACGCCGACTCCCTCCGCTTCGCCTTCCAGGTGTGGCAGAGCCACCCGGAGAGGATCGTCGGATTCTTTGCCCGGTTGCACGAATTTGATCTCAGCCAGAGGTCATGGATATACATGATGAGCTCGAATCGGTTTTCGATCATCCTGACGAAATTCATGGTGGTTTCGGTCGATTACCTGAGAGAGTATTCATGCTGGATTTCGGCGAGGGTTCGGGAATTGGTGGACGAGCGGAGGAAGTGCGAGGACATCGCCATGAAATCTGAAGCTTACGCTTCAATGCCTCAAGGCTTATGCCTCGCTTCATAACACAATCAACGCCTCGCTTCGCCTCATTGAATTTAACAACCTTGTCTCTCTCTCTCAACTCAACTATTTTTCAAAGAGAGGAGGCTTCTTTATATAGTAATTGATTACAAGAGGCAACCCATTCATATTGAGATTCCTTAAACACGAGAACTTTTTAATACAAGATAAACATGTAATACAAGAGGACTCTTTATGAGAAGGGTCGCTACAAGAAGTTCGATTTTTAGTGGCGCAGCTTTTGTACCAGTAAAAGCCTTATCGATAAAGGTTTTACAGCTTTACTGGCGCAGGTAGTGTGCCAGTGAACGGTTTTCACTGGCGCATGTAGTGTGCTAGATTTTCACTGGCGCAGGCAGTGCACCAGTCAAAGGTGGTTGGTAAAATAATTTTCACTGGCGCACTGCTATTTGAAAAAAAAACTGGTAGAATGACAGGAAAGTGATTCTTAAACTGTACGTATTTTTTCAAATAGCAGAATTTGCAACAAGTGATTCAGTCAGTAACTTTTGCAATATCTCTCAACCACTTCTTCCTGAATTGTATAAAAATATAGCATGTTTCTCGAATAAGCAATGGTGTTAAAGACTGGAATGGGTAGTGACTTCAACTTCATCCAATCTTCACCTTCCAAACACCAGGCATGGCCTATCCTTTGAGAGCAAAACTCCAGCATTGTTTTGATTTCCTTTGGACTTGGTACCTATACGTACTAGGTAACAAAAACAAGTGTTAGTAGGAGCATGTGTTATAGTTCAGGGTTCTATGCTTCATTTGAAGTGGTTAATAGTTCAGGGTTCTCTATGCTTCCATATGAAGGATGAAATAAAACTTCTACTGTCTCAAGTGCGTGAGCCTGGACCTCTTTGGTGATTCTCGAGACAGTAGCATCAAGCTTTCTCATAAACAGGGTGATAGTGTATTCATAATTATGTCTATAACAATAATGGATCATAGAAACATGGACTGAAATCTAGAAAGAAGTGAAATTAGTCCTTACTCTATCATAAACAAAGAAACTCCTAACCATGGAAACAATCAATGTTCACCAGTACAAAAAAAGGTCAAAGAGTTGGATATAATGCATCTGTACTAACAAAAGTGGAAAGTAGAAAATCTTGGTGTTATTATCTGCAAGACTGAAGGTAGGCTAGACTAATATGTTAGAGTCACAACACAAGTAGACATACCAGCACAACTTTCCTGACATTTCCAAGAGGTCCTCTGTATTTTGAGCATGCTGCAATATCACAGAGCCAACAAGTCGTAAGAACCAATGAATATCATATTCATAACTAGCTTGGTTGGTCAGTAAAATACATACCTTCTCTCATTAAAGGAACAAAACAAAAGCTGAAACTTTATGTAACAGAAAAACAGTAATCATCTTGCTAAGAAAATACACATAGCCACCTCATACTAGCATCTAGTTGCTGTTAATGGGGGCAGATTATAAATCCAGTAAATTATATTTCCTAAATAATGCTTGATGAGCTTTCTTGAGTGTGTGCAAGTACCAGTTGTAGACAGCATACGTGTTATTTGCACATAGGTTTCTCATGCTTGCCTAATTATGCATCACATTATGAAGCTTATGTTTCAGAAAGATGAACATGTGTTTCAACAAATGTCTCAAGAATCGATGAAGGTTTACCTTCCGTGTCATTGCCTGCAACCTGTGTCCATCAGGCATACCGGATTTAGCGAACCTTTGCAATACAGAACTAAACCATAAGCCAAATGGTAAGAACCTTATAATCATACAGAACGCAGTAACTCTCTCAAAACTTTCCGTAAATGTGGCTTCATTAGAGATTGATTCCAATCGTCGAGTCATAAGTCAATGAACATATAGCAAAACAAGGAAAAAACACATCGATGCGATTTTTTGGGCGGCCAGTTATTCAAATGAGATTATAAATTGAACCTCAGAGTCAGAAGGGGCTTATGATCTATTACATACAACACCTCCCAATCAGATTCCACTCATTTTTGTCAATAGTCCTTCCATAAATTCAACCAAACGCCCTATTCGACTTATCAAATTATAAAAGTGCCTGATTTTTCTGAAGACTTAATCCTCTGATATCAAAACCTTCAAAAATCTCTAAAAGTACCATACTGGCTGAACCCTAATTCAATAGCATTACAATTCATTTTTTTCTTTTTCTTTTAGAAAAAAAAAGGGAGAAATTCAAGTGAGCCCTAACCTCGATTTCCAAATCTGATAGCTTTGCCTTTTCAGCGATCAAAGTAGACACCGAAGGAGCAGTCTCTTTAGGCATCCCTCTACAGACATTTGAATCTGATTGTCCTCTAAACCCTGAAGGATCGGTACGAAGGAGAGAAGATGAGACTGAGATCCATTTATGTAAACGGTCTGCTTCAAAGGGAGTTTCTGCTCACTCTTCACAATTACCAGTGAGTAATCCCTCCTCCTATATATAGAGAAGGGTTGCTGGGAGTTTACCTCCCTTTGAGTAGCCGTTTACCACAACAATGATATACCGTTTCACTTGAAGCTTATCCAGAATCTCATTCTGGATAAGGCCCTGATATAGGGCAGTCACAACTATTAAAGGAAGAGTGGGCCCTCCTCTCTTTTTAACGGGTGAAAAATCTCCGTGAAACATGACCACAGTTACTAACATCTCTCACTTGGCCATGTGAAACAAAAAACTAAATGCAGGTTTTGGCCTTCCACTATTGGAGTATTTTTCATGCATCAATATCCTAGAATGAGTTATATATTTGAGTTTCTCATCTAGACATATGTCTATATTAAACATATCGTAATCACATACATGATACATGTTTTAAAAATATTTTCTCTGATATACCATTTGTTAAAGGATCAGCAATCATATCAGATGTAGGCAAGTAGCTGACTTTGATTTCATTTCTTTCAATCATATCATGAATATAATGGTATTTTACCATTATATGTTTACTTTTTGAATTATCAGCTTCACTCTTCATAAGAGAGATGGCAGCCTGATTATCACAATAAATCTGGACTGACCCGTTGGTTATTTTCTGCGTCAAATCACTAATGAAGTGGCTTATCCAAACGGCAAATGTGGCAGCTACATTATATGCAATATAATTAGCTTCCTAAGTATGTTGTGATACACAACCTTATTTTTTACAAGACTAGAAAATTGCACCTCCTCTCAGGAGGAAAATATATCTAGAGGTGGATTTACTATCATCCATGTTGCATACAAAGTCAGCATTAGAATATCTAGTTAATTCTAAAGAATCACCTTGAAAACATAATTTCAAGTTTATAGTCCCTTTAAAATATTGAAATATTTTTTTTACTGCTTGCCAGTATGGCCAACCAGGATTACTCTGATAGCGACTAACGAGGTCAACAGCAAAGCTGATATCCGGCTATGTGCAAAGCATAACATACATCAAGCTTCTGACAGCTTCAGCATAAGGAACATTTAGTCTTTCCTGTCCATCACCTGGACTATCATTTTTACTCAACTTAACACCTTTTACCACAAATGTTCCAACTGGATTACAATCACTCATTTTAAATTTCTTGAGCATATGATTTAAAGTTTTATAGGACGACTATTAGGCCTGCTTTACTATATGGTACGAAATGTTGGGCTGCCAAGAGACATCATATTCAAAAAATGAGTGTAGCTGAGATGCGTATGTTGAGATGGATATGTGAAAATATAATAAAAGATAAGATTCGGAATGAAGAGATACGTAAGAAGGTAGGCGTTGCACCCATTGAAAATAAGATGAGAGAGAATGGTTTACGGTGGTTTGGACATATTCGGCGAAGGCCTAATGATGATCCAGTTAGAAGGATGGAGAAATGGGAAAATATATTAGTTAAAAGAGGTCGGGGTAGACCTAGGAAGACATGGATGGAGGTGATAGGAAAGGATATGAATGCTTTGAACCTCACCGAGGACATGGCATTGGATAGAAATGATTGGAGGAGAAGGATTCATGTGGAAGACCCAGAATGATTTTCTTTTTTGGTTCATATCGCCGACCCCAATTGTTTTGGGATGAAGGCGTAGTTGTTGTTGTTGTATGATTTAAATATCTTTCTTGACTCAAGCTTAAAAGTTTGGAGCTTCTATCTTGAGTGATTTTAATTCCAAGAATATAGGATGCTTCTCTCATGTCTTTCATTTTGAATTGTGAATTTAACCATGACTTAGTTTTGACAATCATATCATTATCATTTTCAGTCAGAAGAATGTCATCCACATATAGTGAGAGAATAGAAAATTTACTCTCACTTTTCCAGACATAAACACAGTGGTCAAACTTATTTGCTAAAAATCTTAATAATGTAATAGCCTTATGAAACTTTAAGTACCACTGACGTGGTGATTGATTGAGTCCGTATAGGGATTTTTTCAACCTATGTATTTTATCTTCATTGTCTTTTATTGTATAGCCTTCAGGTTGCTCCATAAAAATAGTTTCATTAAGTTTACCATTAAAAAAGACGGTTTTAACATCTTTTTGATGTAGATCTAGGTTATAGTGAGCTACTATTGCAAGAATTATCTTTATCGGGGCAAATTTTGCAACCGGCGAGTATGTATTAACATAATATAATCCTTCTTTCTGAGAAAAACCCTTAGCAACTAATCTTGCTTTTTGACGCCCCAAACATTCAACTTAAACAATAAACGATATTGAAGTCAAAGTAATTTTATTCATGTCTGAGTCACAAATTTTAAACAATCCCTGATTTTGATCAAAGACCTCATCAAACAGGACTTGACCATATTTTCCTATAGTGACTTTTCCTGGTAAGAAACGAACTTCAAAGCCCTTGGCAACCAAGGCCGAGATAGACACTAGATTACGTCTCATTGACATTATAAATAAGATATTGGACAATAAAACATTGTTTTTGGTTGTTTCAATCCGATATGTTCCAACACCCATAACATCAAAGTAGGTGTTGTTGCCCATGTACACTCGATGTTCACCAGGTTTGTAATCAATCATGTCCACCATCCCCTCCTTTGTCATAGCAATATGTCGTGTTGCCCCAGAGTCCACCCACCAACCAGAAAGAGCGTGGTCTGCATAAGAGCATTCTGATATCACGTAGATAATATCTCACCTCTCCTTTTATTGATTACTTTCATTGTTTTTGCCAGTGTGATTATTTGTCCAGCTTATGCAATCTCTCTTGAAGTGTCCAGATTTTTTATACTTGAAGCACTTCACCTGTGAGGCAACTGACTGTGGCTTGCGGAATGTTGGAGCATTACTTTTATCAAATTTGCCATTGCCTTTAAGGTATTTCTTCTTGAATTGTGGGTGTCTTGAAGGGTTATAGCCCCGAGAATGTCTATCTTTAGCGAAGTGTAATTCGCTCTTTCGATCTTGTTGCATGTGTTGTTGCTCACTTTTTAGTTGAGCAGGAAGTTCTTCCAAGGTTAGTTGTTTTGAATTCAACCTAAGAGCAGTTTGTATCATCTTTCAAGAGGATGGTAAACTATGCAGAATTATAGATATCTGCATCTGGTCATGAATCACATTACCAACAATTGTCAAATCCTTGGCCATAACTAGCATTTTGTTGACATGGTCAACAACATTGTCATTCTCTCGCATACAGCATGAATTGTATTGTTCCAAGAGAAGTTGAATATGTGTTTCTGAGGTTGTGTCATATTTCTTGGAGATAGCGTTAAACATAGATTTTGTTGTAGGGTAATCCTTAAAAACTCTAATGAGATCATCATCCATATATGTTAACATGATGGTTCTGGCCAACATGTTGTCTCTTTTGTATTTGGTGTATGAGGCTTTAATCTCGTCAGAAGCAATAGGACCAGAGTCACTCATTTCAGTACTAAGGGCATTTTTTATGCCCACCAGAGTCAGAACATGCGGAATCCTCATCTTTCAAATGTGAAAATTTATACTATTGAGTTTATCAGTTTTAGCTAATTCGGTAGCACAAGCTCTACTTGTCATTTTTCTGTTGTCGGTTTTTTGAATATGACATAATATGATAAGTTTAAGTCCAACAATCAACAAGCAGAATAATAAGAGAATATCAGCCATGAATGCATAAAAAAACATGTTCATAATCAAAAGAAAATTCATTATCAATATCACTATTTCATGCAACAAAAAGTGTACGACAAACAAGCTCTTTGATTTTAATTGAAATTGAGCTAATTTGCAAACTTTGACCACTTTTTTGTAATTTCAGAAAAGTAAGAGGAAAGATTTGCAAGAATAATCCCCAAAAAAATAGAAACTAAAAGGAACAGGGATTTTCTGCAAAAAATAGAAAAACTAGCCCTATTTCGAGAAAAAAAATTGAAACTAAGTCCTTTTCTGGAATTATCAATAAAAAATATGACTTCTATTGTAAGTAAGGAACACAAAAGGAATAATCATGAAAGATAATGGTCTTACTATAATTTACCTCAGAAGGATATAAACGACAATTAAATTAAAAGCAGGGGCATTAATATAAATGAACTAAAAAGGGATATAACCAAAAATGTTGACAAAGATCAGAGGAAAAAATGTAATTTGACCTAAAAATCAGTATATAAGTTGATCTTTTTTCGAAAACCGACAGAAGTATCTCGATGAAGCTTCTATTTTTTTTCTCGGTTTTTCAGTCAGCGAAAACGCTACCGGTTCGTTCACCGAAGAAAAAAAATGATGATGGTGCCCGATCTGTCCAGAGGTCGCCAGAGCCATCATCGTTGGTGTTGCAGTGGTGAAAAAAAAAATGAAAAGATGTTTATCCCCTTTTCCTCTTTTGTATTTGTTTTGTTGTTTCGTTTTTTTTTTTCTATTTCAGTCAGCGGGATTGTTGTCGATTCGTTCGCCAGAGAGAAAACCAACGATTGCATCCTATTTCCAAAGGCAGCGAAGTTGTGCAAAGGTCGTTGGAGCAACCTTGCCCTCTGTTGCAGCAAGAAAAAAAATGAAACAATGGTAATCCCCTTTTTTCCCTCCTTTTTTTTGACAGTGAGAAAAAAAAAACACCCGTAGATCGCCAGAAAGAAAAAAAAAGACTGATCTATGCCGAATTTTTTTTTCGACAGAAAGAAAACCCACCGGTAGATCTCCAAAAAAAGAAAATAAATGATAATATGCTTTTTTTTTCTTCAGATCGCTCGATGCCGCCGACCTTTTCTGATAGATGGTTTTGTTTTGTTGAGGTCGCCTACTATAGTGCTCTCGCTCAACGGATCAAAGGTACGTCAAGGATTTTGACCGTTTAAAAAAAAAGCGGACCCCGATCTCTTCTGCTTTGTTACAGCGGTCGGGGAATCAAACCCTTCACAAAAAAATTTGTTTTTTTTAATCCAGGATAAAAGCGAACAAAAACTTGTTCTCTCCCTTTTTTATTTTATTTCCGAAGGTCGTCCAAGTTAAAAAATAGAGACCCCCTTTTTTCAAAAAAAAAATGGCATAAGCTTCTCGATGAAGCTTCTGGTTGGCTAAAACGACTGATGTAGATCCCAGATGGGATCTATTTTTTTTTTTTGTATTATTATTTTATTTGAAAACAGTAGAAGCTTCTTGATAAAGCTTCTGGTTGATTCCTTCCACTTGAGGTCGACTGAGACCCTCAAAAAATAGATGCAAATCCCAGATGGGATCTATTTTTTTCTGACTTTGCAAAAAAAAATGCAGATCTCTCCTTGAGAGATTTGTCTAATATCGAAACAAAAATAATAGCACTGACCTTTTTTTTTATCTGATTGTCCCGATGATGGTGATTCAGAGTCGGTCTTGCGCACACCACTGAAGCTGGCATACCACCGAAGTTGAAACACCACCGAAACTGGTTCTAATACCACTGGAGGATCGGTATGAAGGAGAGAACAGAGGATTGCGATCAATTTATGTAAACGGCCTATTTCAAAGGGGGTTTATGCTCACGTTTCATAATTATCGGTGAGTAATCCCTCCTCCTATATATGGAGACGAGTTGTTGGGAGTTTACCTCTCTTTGGATAGCCATTTACCCTAGCAACGATATATTGTTTCACCTGGAGCTTATCCAGAATGAGAGGCTCATTTTGGATAAGGCCCTGATACAGGGCAATCTCAAACGTTAAAGGAAGAGTGGGCCCAACTCTCTCTTTAATGGGTGAAAAATCTCTGTGAAACATGGCCACGGTTACTAACAAACCCCACTCTCTCCTTTGCAAACTCCAGACCGTGCCTCATATCGGCACAAGCTCCTCCGCGAACTCGAACCCTCCAACACGGAGGACTAAGATCTCCCGCCTCGCCATCATTCTACGTACTGCCTACTGCACAAGAGACCCAGAAGCTTGGCCCTTCAAGCAAATCAGGAAGGGCTCATTTCTTCTCAGATAACTTGAGCTTGGGCCTGAACATCGTCAATGATAGAGGAGAAATCTCATCGTAGTAGAGTTGTTTCACCTCCTGATATCCCCATTCTGCGAACCAACGAAATTGGGTGAATTGAAGAAACGGGAGGGAGAACAAAGGTTTTTCCCTCCAGGGAAGTTATTAGGGATTTACTGGCGCAGACTGGGGCTATGCCAAAGATTTAAGGGATTTACTGGCATAACCCTAGCCTCTGCCAAAGATTATATGTTTTCTTTGGCGTGTTTATCATGCACCAGTGAAACCCATTTTTTTCTGGCATTGGGTTTTCTTACATTAGTATAAGCCTTTTCTTTGATGCAACCCATTTCTACGCCAGTAAAACGCGTTTTCTACTTGTGGCATCAGTAAAACACATTTTTTAGCGAGTCTCTACCAATGTGTGGGAGGAGTTCTTGCTTGACTAAACCTTCATGTTGCTTATCTTCAACATACCCAATGTGTGGCTCACATTTAGATACACTAACCCCCCTTGCAAGCTCATATCTCTAGAGGTGAGATTTAGCTGGATCAAATAGCTTTAAAAATGTGTCATAGATAGAGACTTAGTTAAGATATCTGCAAGATGTAATGAATATAACATCAAGCTCATTTTTCTTGACTTTTTCACATAAAATAAAAATTTATTTCAATGTGTTTTATATGGGCATAAAGAACATGATTACCGACTAAGTATGTAGTCTCAAGATTATCATACCATATAACTAGTGGTTCTTTTTGCTCAACATGTAATTCACATAGTAGATAGCTCACCCAGATTAATTTAGAAATGCATCAGCCAGAGCTTTATATTATGCTTTTGTATTTGACTTAAAAACAATTTGTTGTTTTAATGAATTTCAAGAAAGAAAATTTGTTCCAATAAAAGTAAGATAGCTTCTAGTGGTATGTGACAACATTTGCAAATCTTGAAAGTTGATTGGACTTACTTTTATGAATATGGAGTTCGTGCATAATGGTTCTTCTAAGATATTAAAGAATCCTTTTAACATGATTTCAATGATCATGTGTTGGTGCGTGCATAAATTGGCAAGATTTATTCACAATATAAGATATATCAGGACATGTAAAAGTAATATATTGCAGAGCACCAATAATGCTTTACTAATGAGTAGGATCCTCAAATGGTTCTCCTTCATATTTGGATAAAGTAACATTAACATCTGCAGGTGTTAGCTTTGCTTAAAGCATATGACTTCACTTCAGGATACTTAGAATGTACTTCTTTTGCTATAAACTTAAACCATCTGCATGAGGAACAACTTCTATTCTTACAAAATAACAAAGAGGACTCAAATCTTTGATGAAAAATTCATGTTCAAATACATTTATTAACCTTTGAACCACCTAATGTAAATTTTCTATCACAATGATATCATTCACATATACCAGAACAAGCAAAATATAATTCTTGCACTTCTTTATAAAAAGTGACATGTGAGTTTTTTACAACAACATTCAGTCGGATTAAATAGTCATATAACCATTCAAACCAAGTCCTTGGGGATTTCTTTAACCCATATAAGGGCTGGTTCAGTTTACATACATAATGAGGGTGCTTATTACTTTCAAAAACTTCAGGTTGAACCATATATACCTCTTCTTGCAAATAATCATAGAGAAAAGCATTATTAACATTTAACTTATATATAAATCAATCGAAACTTACAACAAGAGACAATATAGTTTTTATTATATTAGGTTTAACAACAAGGTTGAATGTCTCAAAATAATTAATTTCTTTCGACTGATTGTATCCTTTAGCTACAAGACAATTTTTATATCTATATATCCAATTTCATCCTACCAAGTTTTGAGATGACTGAGTAGGTACCAAAGTCCAAGTCTTATTTCTAACCAAGGCATTATATTCTCCTTGCATAGTTGTTTTCCACTTTTCTTCTAGGTTAGCTTTAACTGACTCAAGTTCTAACTATTGAACTAACTAACTTACCATGGAAAGACTTAAGGGATACTTAGTGGTTGGGAATAATGTGAGTTTTAATGTTTCATCCTAAGACCTGGTAACCATATGACATGTTCTAACAGATTGTGATATTTCAGGCGCAGGGTAGGCAAATTGATTAGGATCATGAGACTCAATTATGTCAAGGTTGTGACTAAGTTTTGACATAGGAGGGGATGAATGCCTAGTGTCTATATTAGGGTCATTTGATACAGGTGAAGGTGAGATATTGAAAATAGGACTTGCCATATCCGAATTTTGACTTTGGTTCAAATTTGAAATAGGACTTGTCATATCTGAATTTTTACTTTGGGTAAGGACTGAAGCAAGTAAATTAACAATTGAATTTGGTTTCATATGTTGCCATGTATGATTGTTTTTTTTTGTTTCACAACCAACTAGGGACTTCTTTAAATGTGATAGAGTTACTAGAACCGATATATAAAAATTTGGACTCATCAAGTATCATATGCCTGAAAATATGCACTTTATTGAAGATAGGATCAAGACACAAATATATCTTATAATTAGTTTCACAACCAATAAAAATACAAGTTGTGATTTTAAGATCCAATTTTGAGATATTGTAAGTAACAATGTGGGGATAACAAGTGCAACCAGAATTTGTTAAAAAAGAATAGTCAGGTATTTGTTTCAAGAGTAATTCATATGGTAACTTGTTGCTAAGATTTAGACTTGGTAATCTATTTTTAAGATGGACAACAATACGAAAAGCATCAACCCAAAACCTAGTGTTCATAGAGGTATGAAATAACATACTTAACCCAGTTATGATTTCTTTCAACAACTTCATTTTGCTGAGTGTTGGGATAATACACCCATCTTTTAATCACATGACAGTTTAAGAACCTCAAAAGTCTTAGGTTCATAAACTTGCCAGCTCTATCACTATGAAATATTTTTATTTGAAAATCAATTTGTTTCTCCATAATATTTTTGAACGTTTTAAAACAGTTTAAAGTGTCATACTTCCTCATCAAAGGAAAAAGCCATGAGAAATGTGTTGTCATCATCAATCAACAAATAGTTTGTGTGTCCCTCTCTAGACATAACAAGTGTAGAACCCCACAAATCAGTATATACAATTTCTAAGGGATATGAGGCAAAAAATTTAGACAAATTAAATGGCAATTTATGAGTCTTTTCAATCACACAACTAGAACATACATTAAATAACTATAACTTTTTCAAATGAAAAAAAGAACACGATAAACTAGTATGTCCATAGCACCCTGACTAGGATGTCCACCCCCTTGTGACAAACGTTTTTATCGGCAAAATCTTATTTTTAAAAAAGTTGCAAGAAATTGAAAATTTTTCATAATCTCACATTTTTTTGGCAAAATCTTGGCAATAAAAAAATAAATTAAAAAATATAAAAAATAATTTTTATAGGAATATATTAATAAAATTTATTTAAAAATAAAATTATACATTTTTTAGTGATAAATAACCATTTAAAATGTAAATATCATGTTTAAATCACAGTATTTATGGTTTTTTCAAAAATCTCATGATATTTTGAATTTTTAGGCAATTTCTTGCGATATTATCGCAAGATTTTAGTAAATCTAGAGATATTTGTCACACTGGTCCACCCATGTATTGGAATCAAACGCTTGAAGAGCTAATCACTATAAAATCAAGTACACAGATTGCATCTGTATGGTTAGATTTTAAAAATAAAATGGAAAAACTCATTTAGCATGTGGTTTAACACAAACCCATTACTCTCTCTCTCTCTCTCTCTCTCTCTCTCTCTCTCTCTCTCTCTCTATATATATATATATATATATATATATATATATATATATATATATATACACCTATTTGAGCAGTAGCACCAGAATCCATCTAGTAAGTGTGTTTGGGTACAAAAGTTAAATTAAACTCAGAACAAACCAAAGGAGTATACCTTTTTTTTATGTCAAGCGTGATATTTGGTATAGTCCTTCTTCATGTGACCTCCCATTTGCAAAAGAAACAACTGGATTTTGGATTCTAATTTTTCTTCTTCTTCTTTTGTGATTGAGGGTCTACTGTAGCTTCCTTAATCATATTCTTTTTCTTAAATTTGTCCTTTGAGGATATTGTCAAGTGAGCACGTTAAGTCTTTTCTTGTTTTATTTTTTCTTCTTCTTGTAAACAGTGAAAAAATAGCTCGTTAAGAGTCCATTTGTCCTTCTAGCAATTATAATTGACCTTAAACTGACTGTATTGTGCAAAAAAAGATATCAAAACAAAGTACATGAGTAAGTCCCCAAACAACTTTAACTTTAGTGCCTTTAGTTTGGAAGCAAGATGAGACATTTTCATAATGTACTCCCTAATGTTCTCTTTATCTTTATACCTTATTGAAACAAGACTCGAAAGGAGAGTTCTTGTCTCAGTCTTTTCATTTTTAGCGAAACGTTTTTCAATTTCTTCAAGGAATCCTTTGGCATTTACCTCTTCGAACATAGTGCCCTTGAAGGATTCAAGAATTGCATATTTAATGATCATACGACTCATGTGATTGAATCGATCATACAACTCAAAATTTCTTTTATCCTCAGCGAAACTCCTATCAATAAGAGCAGGTGATTGATCCTCTCGAAGTGCAAGAACTAAATCCATGCATCCAAGAATTATCATAATGTTTTCTTTCTAGTTTTTTAAATTGAAATCACTCAAAACAAGGATCAAATTTATATTTACAGATATCATAGAAGCAAAAGTATTAACTAAATAAAAAACAAAATAAGCTCGCAATTAACATACATATTGACATGTATTAACATAAAATAATATATTTAAACTGTGATGAACCTCATCACAAGATACCCAACACAACATTGATATTTAGTCTTTGGATAAAAATGTTGACTTATAAGTGGTACTCTCAATACAGTAATCAAACATAGATAATTAATTCTATCAAATAATAAGTCTTTCTTTAGACCGACTCATTATTCTCATAAAAAATCGTACAATCATCCCATATTTATTACTGAAAATATATATTTGGGCTTAACCAAATAGTAATCTTCTTTTGAGTATATTTGGGCTTAAAAAAGAGCGTCGCTACCATGGAGTATTGTTTGTCAGTACCTCCATAACAAATATCGTGAGATTTTCAAAATATCGTGAGACTTATGAAAAAAAACATAAATACCACGATTTAAACATGATAATTACATTTTAAATGGTTATTTATCATGAAAAAATGGTGTATTTTTATTTTTAAATATTTTTTTATAAATATTTTTAAATATTTTTTTATTGCCAAGATTTTGCCAAAATGCGAGATTTATGAAAAAAATTCAATTTCTCGCATGTTTTTGACAAACGAGATTTTGCCGAAAAAAATGTTTGTCACTATGGTCATTTCAAGCTATGGTGAGAATATCTTAAAGATGAGTATAGCTATCGTAAAGAGGAGTGTTGCAAGGAATGTTGTTTGTTCTGTATTAACGGTGAAAGTGTCTTAAAGAAGAGTGACGCCACCAAAAGGAGTGTAGCATTCTAGGTACAAGCAACTGTGAAAATGTATAGTGCGGCTGTCGTAAAATGGAGTGTCACTTGCTAAGTACAAGTGACAGTAAAAATGTCTTAAAGAAGAGTGTCGCTAAAAAAGAATATCATTAAAAAGGAGTGTCGCTAAAAAATCCATAAAGGAGTCATAAGGCAGTCTCCAGCAAAAAAGGTAAAAGCATTACAAATGCCCAAAAATGAATTTGTGGGTTTGGGAGGTATATTACGATATCTTGTAAACACACTAAAAAATACCACTATTTTTAGGGGTATTACAGTCATTTTCTAAAAAACTTGAATTAAATGCTTGATTAAGCAGTAAAAACTACAATTAGTTTTGCAAGTCACATGCAAAAATTAGACTCATAAGTGATTAGGGATGGCAGTGGACCGGGGGAAAGCGGGGCCTCGCCCCGTTTGGACCGGGGATGAAGGGTATGAAATGGGAATGGAAGCGGGGACAAAGGTTAAAATCCATCCCCGTCCGGGGATGGAGGTGGGGATGGACGTGCACTTTTCCCCGCCCCACCCCGTCCCCACCTCATCCCCGCCCCGACCACTTTTCCCCGCAATATCCCCGCCCTGCCCTGCCTCATCCCCGTTTGAACCGGGGATGGAGGACATGAAACGGGGATGAAGGCGGGGGTGGAGGATAAAATCCATCCCCGCCGGGGATGGAGGCAGGGGTGGAGGATAAAATCTTGAGGTGGGGCGGGGGTGGAGACCTTGTCCCCTGCCCCGCCCCTACCCACTGTCATCCCTATAAGTGATTGGTTTAGGTTGGGTTTCATCAGACCTAAACCCTAATCATCATAAATAGGGTTCAGGTTTCAACCCATATCATATTTGACTCTGAAAATCATATCCAACTCTTCTCTGTTTGGGTATGAATTTAGGTGGAATCCAATACTATTTAGGGAGGGGTGTAAACGATTTGGATTCAGGTCGAATATCTGACTGAATCCGAATCTGTTTAGTTAGACTCCAAAGTCAGATCTGATTAATAATCAGATCTAGATTTGGTGTCGAGTTTTGCATCCAAATGAGAGTATATGTCTGGGGTTTTAAGCTAGTTTGATCCGGATTCAATTTGAGCTGATCCCCTCATCCAATCCAAGTCTGAATCCATATCTGATTATGCTCAATCTAATTAGGTTCACTCGGTCCAAGATCCGACCCATTAAATCCATGTCACTGATTGCGTTGATAATAATTTGGGTACAAATCAGATGGGAGGTTCATAACATGTTTGGATCTAATTTTGTTAGCCCTGCATCATCTCAATTAAAAAAGGCTGAAGCCACAAATCTTTATCAAACGCATCATAAGATTGATAGAATGGATCACACATCGACTAATTTTTTCTAATGATGAACCACAAGAATTAAAAAATAAGAGGTTTTTCAACATAATGTAGTTCAGTAGTTCTGTGCATTTATCAAGACATGGTAAAATGATAAGTAAAATTATGTCTAAGCAATATGTATTAAACAAAAAAGTATGAAAACAGCATGTACATTTAAATCAAAGATAAGTTGTTCATTATAAATCCAAGAGTAGTTGCAATTGAACAATATATAGGTAATTTATTAACATTAAAGATATGTTTATATTGAGACAAGAGGCAAGTAGATTGATTTGGTTCACTTTAGTATCAGGTATGGGTACGGGTTTGGGTATGAATTTGGATATATATGATAAAAACACAATGGATCAGGTTTAGAAATGGTTTGGATATAACAATCAAGTATGAGTAAATGATAGGTTTGAGTACAGATCAATTTGGGTGCAAATCCATTTATGGGTTTGGTTGTGGTGGGTTTGGGTGCATATTTCAAAGAACCAATTGGGTCAGGTATTGCATCAGATTCAGTGAAAACTGGTTTGGACATCCCGAAGAACCAGTTCTGTTTTGAGTGGCTCCAGATTGCCAGACCTAAACCATGGATCTCTAAGGATCAGGTCAAGCCTGGTCAGGTTCAGTTCCATGGATAGAAGTGGGTGGACCTGGCCCATTTACACCCTAGGAGAAATGCTCATCTATATTGCCTCAGAGACCCTATATGTGTGCTCATGCACAAACATACTTGCAATGAATGTGAAGATGGCTTCAAATTGGAAAACAAGGAGAAAAATGAGTCAAGCACCCGAGTATAGCTCCAAGTGATTAGGTGTGACGCCAGGGGTTATAAGTGGATTGGATCTTTTTCCGATTCCGGCCTCACCCAATGTAAATCAAGCGGATACAGACCATTAAAAATGATATACGTTTTATAAACAAGTGGATTGAGAACAAATAATGTCGGGACGGATCAAATCATGGTCAGAATCAGATAAATAAATAGGTTCAAAACCCAGTCTATGATAGGGATGGCAGTGGACTTGGGGGAAACGAGCCCCGCCTCGCGCTGTTTGGACCAGGGATGAAGGACATGAAACGAGGATGGAGGCGGGGATGGACTTACTCTTTCCCCCGCCCTGCCCCGATCCCTGCCTTGCCCCACCCGCCCCGTCCTGTCCCCCAATCCTTTTTTTAGGGATGGCAATGGACCAAGGTGAAACGGGGCCCCGACCTGCCTTGCACTGTTTGGACTGGGGATGGAGGTTAAAATCAAAATTCATGCAGGAATGGAGGGCATGATTTTGAAACGGGCTGGGGGTGGAGACCTTGTGCCATCCCTAGTCTATGAGAAATATATAGTGAGACTCACATAAGCAACTTTCATGGGTTCATATATACCTCCCTCTTTGGAGAAGTACTTTCCCTCCCTCCAAAGTGCCCCTTTCAAAAGAAAGCGGCTTAGCTTGGGTGGGAGTATAATAAACAATGCTAATATGGTGGGGAAGCCAAGCCAATGTATCTTAAATGGCAACTTAGATTCACTAAATTTATGTAGCAAAGCAAGTTATATATTGCATAGAGTGTGGATCAGGTCAAAGGCGCCTTGATGGAGTTAGGGTAAGAAGTGCCTTAGATGCCGTTCAACATGAAGCAACAATGAATTCACCATTAGGCGTGAGACCCCATTTGAAATTTCCGTCACCATTAGAGGGAGAAAGAAAAGATAGGAAAAAAAGTGATTTTGCAATAGCCTTCCAAGCCCAGGATGCCTTCTTCTAAGAGTTAGGTGGTTTTCATTGTACAGGAGACCCACCCAAATCATATTTGGGTCTGAAGAAGCTCGCCCAAGGTATGGCCCCTGTTTCTAGTCGTCACCATCACCACCGACAAAAAAGTGCAATATTAAAAATAAATAATCTTTTAATACCCCAAACCACCTCGCAATAAGAGCCTTGCTTCAATATCTTTATGCATGTGAAAAAGTGAAATGTGATGCAGCATTAAATCATTAAGAATGACGGATTAGAATAACCCTAACCGGCTTAGAAAGAAAAATGCCATGCCAAGATTGAACCTTCTAACGAATTCTCTTCTAGTGCTAGCCAAAGATCATGTGCAGGACGTCTTCTTAGTATTTTAAGACCCAGGTAGTCAAGATAAAGGGTCGACCGTCCACATCCAAAACGAAATTCTCCAAGGCGTTCATGATGCACATGGCACTCCAAGGAACAAAGTTAATAGCGGCGACTCTTTAATGGCGACAACAAAAGACTCCGCTATTGACATAGCAATTACGGCACCTTTAGATATCCCCGTGAATGCCTTTGCCACAAACAATTGTCGCCATTAAAGATAAGTTTATAACAATACCTTTATATATCATCGTTATAGGTTTGTTTATAACGGCGACATTATATGGCGGTTAAATATGTCGCCCTTATAAAAATACTTGTAATGGCGACTTTAGATACAGCCTTTATAGGTATGTTTATAATAATGACATTATATGGCCGTTAATTGTTGCAGTTAAAAAACTTTTACGGCAATATTTAAGAGGCATATAAGATCACCACTATTGATATATAACGGCGACATAAAAAAAGGTCATCGTTATAGCCTTTCTCTATAATGTTGACCTGTCTATTGCTTTTATAGTTTCTCTCTTTCTCTATAACGGTGATATTTCTTACACTATTATAGCCTAGTATTTTAAAAGGGCTCGACAAACCCTTTTATTTTTCCTCTCTCTCTCTCTCTCTCTCTCTGCACTCTCATCGGACCACCGTCTACCATTGTCAGAGCTCCTCTCTGCTCGGGCTCGCCGGACCACCGCATGTTGCAGTCGGAGCTCCTCCCTGCTCTCTCTCTCTATGATCTGTTGTTGCTTTCTTCCAAGCTCAAAACAGCAAAATCTCTCCTCCAACAGGTATTTCTCTTATTTTTCCTTTTCTTCGAATAAATTTTCATTGAATTTACGCTAATTTTCTTTATTTATGGCTCAATTTCTTCTTCTAGTGGGAATTTTTAAAACGAGTATTAGGTTTTTGAGGCGTTTGTGAATTTGGGTGAATCGGTGGGTGGTGATTTTAGGGATTAAGAGTTTTTTGTGTGTTTTTCATTTCGATTGAAGTTTGATCATTTTTCGAAATTGAATTTGATTATAGGGATCCGGTTTGGGTTTTGTTTTGTTGGTTATGGAGAAAAATATAATAGAATAGCTTAATTTTTTATTGTTTTTTTTTTTGGAGCTTGTTGTTGTTTATGAATAATCAAGTTTTGTGGTTCTCTTTTATAGGAGTTTTGGTGTCAAGTGATTGAGATTTGGGTTGATTTGGAATGATGGGTGTGGTTACTAATTGATTTTGATTTTGGTTTTTGGGTGTCTGAATTTTTTGGAATGGTTGATGTGTTAATTCTTTGGTGGGGTAAATTTGGTTGTGAAAGAATTGTTTGGTTCATGCGTGTTTTTTCTAATTGTTGAATTTTGTGGGGTTTGGGATTTTGTTTGTTAGATTGATCAGCAGGCGGCAAAACAGACCTAGATCTGAGACAGTGAATGATGAAATTCCTAGGAAAACAAAGATAGTTCTCTTGAAGGAACAACTCAAGAAGAATCATGAGAAAAAAACCTAATGATTTGTCAAAAGCACTTGATTTGGAGAAAAATAAGTGGAAAAAGAAACTTGAAAGCATAGAACCCTTGTTACCAATCTAGAGAGAGCCTTAGTACCCTTATTATCAATATTCCCCGTGTTTGTTGTTGAATGAATCTTTCAAATGTTATTACCATCTAAGACTTCTTAGTTGTGATTGTGAGAAAGCTAGTCACCGTCAAAAAGAATGTTGAGAATTGAGACTATCAATTTTGCAAGAATTCTCTTTATAATTGTCTATTTTTTTTTTGTTATTCATGGTATTAGCTTTGTCTACTGATTGAATCTGCCTTGATTTTTGTTAGTGTCCTGTTAAATTCATCTTGTATTTAGTATGTCAGGTTTTTCCTTGTTAGTTGAAGGTTATAAGAATTATGTTTGTAGAACTCACTTAGTATATGAGAAGTAATTTTGTGAAGTACAATGCATGCACTTAGTCGCTTTCAGCTTGTTATTTTTACATGGCAAGATACAGTTCGTATGAACAACACCAAGTAAATGTTAAATTTCTAAGTGTGATTTGATTGTCTCAAAATCAAAGGGTTTTTTATGGTCTCATATTCAAGGATCTAAAAATTTCCTATTTATAAAAACTGGGGATCCAACACCAGAATTTACACCAGATCAAATCCTTGGATCTGAGATCTGAGGTATTCAAGTGCCCCATAATTTTCTTCCATTATAGAGACTCAGTGAGCCAACTTGGTCCTTGGCCAACTGCACTATGTTTATCCCATGTCAAGCTTGAGATTTTTATAAAGTTAGGCATTTTTGTGTATGTTTCTTCTACACTTTGCCTAGAATTGTATAAACTTGGTTCTAAAGATATATCATATGCAAGCCTCATGCAGGATTCATAATTTGAACTTATAGAATTAGTGCTCTTGTGTTTATTCCCTCTATTACTACTTCACATTTAATGATTTTGTCCATACTTTAAATTTATCTGGAACCACAAGCTATTAAATGGACTTGCTACTTGTATGTTCTATTGTTTAAGTTGTTTTGTGAAGATTCAGGTCATTCAAATGATTCTGGTCATTCATAAAACATGAGCAAGCTCGTATTCTCTACTCTCTATGAGGCTTTCATGCATCATCAAGAAAGGGGACCAACATCACTTACAAGTTATAGATAAAGGTCATAGAGAACGAGAAGATGGTGTTGCATGAGGCAATTTATGTAAGTATAATGCTTAACTATATTTTGATAAACAAATTAATCCATAAAAAAGTGT
The DNA here is from genome assembly GCF_984573655.1 of Nuphar pumila. Classification (NCBI taxonomy): domain Eukaryota; kingdom Viridiplantae; phylum Streptophyta; class Magnoliopsida; order Nymphaeales; family Nymphaeaceae; genus Nuphar; species Nuphar pumila. The sequence goes on along the minus strand of NC_143249.1, from coordinate 15,326,217 downwards.
TGTTAACTATATTTGGATAATTTGGTGCATGTCAGGCTTGATTTAGACAAGGATATAGCTGGACATTGCGCTACCGAAGATAAGCAACTTCAGCTATCATACTCAAGGTTGCAATAATGTTTTTACAAGCATTACAAGAGGTTTGAAAACCATGATGAAGCAATAAAAACATCCTCTCAAGGGAGTCAACTATGAAGTGTGGAAAAGAATTTGCAACTTTTTTATCAAAGACTATTGGATGATAAATATTGGATATATATTCATAAGTAAATAAATGTTTAATTTTTAAAATTTTTGTAAACAAATTGATCTTCTTATGGTTAACAGCGAACATCAGAGAAAAATTCTGTGAATAGAGCAAAATAGATGGTCCAACATACCAATGGATCATCTTTGTACATTTAGAGGTTTCATATGATAGTAAGTTTCTTATTCCATAAGTTTAGTTTTTTTTATATAGTAGTATAGTGTTAAATATGTTTGATTTAATATATTCTAAATTTATTATTTGCAGACTAAAACAAAAGGGTACAAAGTGATAGCGAGTGCATTCTATAAAGAGACGCACACTCATTCAAATTGCACGACATTCATCTATAGCAAAGCATAAGATGCTTTTGTAAGTAACTCACAATTTATAACAATGAAGCAAAAGCTACATTCATTTATTCAATTTTGTACATTATCCCTAGTTAATGATAACCAAATATTAACAGCGTGTAGAACAAGCTACACTTTATGGAGATTGAAAGTGATGAAACATATTCTTCAAAAGAAGGTATGTCGATGTCACAGCGAGACGTCTTTGCCAAAGTCCTCGAAGAGCGATCTGAACATATGAGAAGGATGAGTGCATTTGTCATTTCATCCAAAGGCAAAGCCCATGTTTCAGAGCTATATTCTCAACTTCAACAATTAAGAGAAGAACAAATGATGGATCGAGAAGAACGAAAGTGAGAGAGAAGAACAAGAGTGACTCCTTCAGCAATTAGAGCTAGAGAGAGAAGAAACTAGGAAGCTCATAGAGCAGATGCAGACCTTCATAGATTTTTTCAGACAGAACCTCCCATCCAAGATCTCTCTTATTTGTTGGATGAACATGTGATAGTTTTTAGTGTCATGTTATGCTCTAAGGAAACATGTCTATTTATATCTTCTTTTTCTGTTTGGCCTGTATTCATTTTTACCATACTGATTTTATAATATATATATATATTGATATTTTTTTTTTATTTATTGAATTGAAGTTGATATCTTCTTGAATATGAAAAGTTGTTTTGTCAGTGTTATCTTTATATTTTTTTAGATTCTCATGGAAGTGCAGAAAAATGTGAAAGCATTATCGAGCCTGCAATCGTAATGTAATTAAAATATCTGTAAGTTATCAAACTAAATTGTTATACTGCTACCATCATCATTAACATTGTCATAATTATATATATATATATATATATATATATATATATATATATATATATATTTGAATTATCAAATTGTACTCTTTCTTGAGATGTGTTTGTTGCAGTTTTGGAGAGGATGTAGGGGAGGGAGTTGGTGATGATGTATGTTAGTTTTTTGAAGTATGGAGGGGGTTGAAGAGAATGCATATTTATTTTTTGAAATGTGTTTTTTGTAGGTTTGCATAGGATGTAGGGAAGGAGGTTGGAGAGGATATATATTTGTTTTTTAAAGTATGTTTGTTGCAGTTTTGAAGAAGATGCATGGAATGGGATTGGACAGGATGAATGTTTGTTTTTTGAAGTGTGTTTATTTTTTGTAATGTATGTTTATATTTGAATGTATATTTCAGGATGTAGTGTATGCTTATATTTGAATTGTCGTTTGAAGTATATATTTATATTTAAATGGATGTATGTTTGAGAGAGTTGGAGAGGATGAATGTTTGAGAAGGTTGGAGAAGTATATGTTTATATTTGAATTGATGTTTGAAGTGTATGTTTATATCCGAATGGATGTATGTATGAGAATGTTTGAAGTATATATTTGAATGTTTATATTTGAATGGATATCGCTTTGTTTAATGTAATGTAAAAATAAATAAAACTAATAAAAATTTTATTTTTTTAGTTTAAGGCCTATGACGGCCACATTCATGTGTCGTCGTTATTAGCCTTAACCCTATATCGTCGTTATGACCTATAATGTTAACTTAATTGTCGACTATGTCGGTGAGTTATAGTCTTCGTTATAGGCTATAATGGCAATACATAAATGTCATCGTTATAGAGTGGATCGCCGCTATTGATGTTCTCAATTATGAAGAAATTATTGACTCGTGTTGGGTCACACATTAATGACAACTTATAAATGTTGTCGTTATTACTCAATTAAGTTCAAAAATTTGTGGCCTTTTTTTTGTCACCTTTATAGAGCTATAACGGCGATAAATAAAGCAATAGTAGTAGGAAAAGTCACAACTACTGACCGTTATCCTTGTGGTGTAGGCATTAAAAAATACCAACTTGAATTTTTGTTCACTAATTTAAAGACCAGACACCGTCTCGAAAGCCCTTTGAAGAAGCCAGATGTTAGCCATAGGTTAGGGAATTGCACCATCAAATAGGACTACGTCATTCGCATATTGAAGCATGGATATGTTTTGTATATCACTAAGTGAGAGTTGATCGATGAAACTGCAATCCAAAGCCTTATTGAAAACGATGTTAAGAGCTACTCCCGCAATGTTGAACAACAGTGGAGAGAGGGGATGGTCTTGGCGTTAGGGATGGCAATGGGGCAGGGCGGGGCGGGGGACAAGGTCTCCACCCCCGCCCCGCCCCAAGATTTTATCCTCCACCCCTGCCTCCATCCCCAGTGGGGAATGGATTTTATCCTCCATCCCCGCCTTCATCCCCGTTTCATGTCCTCCATCCCCGGTTCAAATGGGGATGAGGCGGGGCGGGGCGGGGATATTGCGAAGAAAAGTGGTCAGGGCGGGGTTGGGGCGGGGATGAGGTGGGGATCGTGGCGGGGACGGGGTAGGGCAGGGAAAAGTGCACGTCCATCCCTGCCTCCACCCCCGGACGGGGATGGATTTTAACCTTCGTCCCCGCATCCATCCCTGTTTCATACCCTTCATCCCCGGTCCAAACGGGGCGGGGCCTCGCTTTCCCCCGATCCACTGCCATCCCTACTTGGCGTATATCAAAATAGGAACCACGTTCGCTGTTGACCGAGATGGCAATTTGAGCCAAATAGATCAATTCCAAAATCCAAGTTATAAATGAGCTTCAAAATGCCATATTCGTCATGCATTATTTTAGGAATTCTCAACTAACCATATCAAATGCTTTGGAAATATCAGGAAGAAATGCTTACTTGACTCGATCAAGGAGTGGACCAATTCATTTGCAATGAAGACGCCATCACGAAGTAAGTGTCCCTTTACCAACTCCGACTAACATGTATAGATGATTGAAAGCAGCACCTGTTTCAATTTTTCTGCCAACACCTTTGCCAAGAACGGTTCAAAAGTGAGATTGGGCGGAACTGGGTGGGTAATATCTAGGGATGGCAGTCAAACCGGGGAAAACAGGGCCCGGCCCGCCTCGCCCCGTTTGGACCGGGGATGAAGGGCATGAAATGGGGATGAAGGTTAAAATCCATCCTCGTGTGAAGATGGAGGAGGGGATGGACTTATGCTTTCCCCCACCCCGTCGTGTCCCTGTCCCGATCCCCGCCATGTCCCGCCCATCCCCGCCCCATCCCCAATCCTTTTAAGGAATGACAATAGACTGATGAAAAATGGGGCCAAGCCCTGCATCGCCCCCATTTGGTCAGAGGATGGAAGACATGAAACGGAGAAGGAGGCGAGGGTGGAGGTTAAAATCCATCCCCATGCGGGGATGGAGGTTTGGGTTTTGAGACGGGGCGGGGGTGAAGACCTTGTCCCCCCCCCCCCCCCCACCCCCGATCCATTGCCATCCCGAGTAATATGTTTCGTTTGCGCCTCCTAAGGAATCAAAATGAATTCTGAACGATTGAGTTCTCTTAACATGATGCCATTGGAAAAGAATTCTGAGACAATCTGTAGTCAATCATTTTTACAATCTTCACATACAAAATTGAAAAATGAGTGAAAAAACCATTCAAAATAGGCTCAGTTCAAAATAACTTTGTCCAAGCTCGGCTCGAGCTCAGAGTCGAGCTTGTAAGTCATTGTCCGAACTCAGCTCGATTCCCAGCTCGAGCCGAGCCCAGCTTCAACAAGATTTATTAAAAAAAAAATTGCAGAGAAGGGATTTGATCCTCTGGCCTCTCTAACATTAAACAAATGACCCACTGTTAAGCCAAAGCACATCTTTTGATTATTATTATTGAAACAATTGTATATACTAAAAAATCTTAGCTAAAAAATGCACAAAAGATAGGATTTGAACCCAATATGTACTGAAGAAAGACTAACGTCCTACCAATAAAAATAAAAATGCACTTGTAAAATTATTTGCATAGATATTATATATATTAGGTTTGCAATGAACTGAGCCGTTGAGCCTTATCGGACTCGACAGGTCGTTCAAGCTCGGCTCAATACCTCATCCAAGCTTCATACTTCGATTCAAGCTTAGCTCATTTACAAAGCTGACCAGCCCAAGCCAGCTTAGTTTGGTGTGCATCCCTACTCGAAAGGATAACAATTTACCATTTTCACATATTAATGAATGCAAATTTTCACTTATTCTTAGGACATGCGCAGAAATCCAAATTATGGTGGGCACAAGTGTGCCAATGTGTTGGCAACGGACAAGCTGTATATATATATATATATATATATATATATATATATATATATATATATATATATATATATATATATATATATATACACACAGAGAGAGAGAGATTTCATGGTCCTAAATTAGTAACTTATCATTTGCCACTCATATCGCATCTTGCTATATACGTAATTTATCGACAGCTTTTACTATTAAAATTTAAATAAATTTGATTAACCAAATAAATTTGATTGGCTGAAACCATCAATTAATCTAAGAAAAAACAAAATTAGAGAATGTTTATAATTAAAATTTCATAAAAAAGTGAAATTATATGGATATTATATTTTTTCCTTAGCAGCAAAGGAAAAGAAAATTAAAGGTGACAAAAGAAAAAAAAAATGTGAAACAGAAGCTTGTAAAGTTCTCTATGACTGCACACTATGGTGTTTGATAACACTATGGTCACAATGATGATAAAGTGACCTTATCAATGAACATGAATGGTGTGAAAATATTCATGACACACATGAGAGTCGAAATGAAGACACATAATGCAAATGAGAGTGTGAATGGGGGTCTTGATGATATAGACTTATCTCGCAGTGATATACAAACCTATGCTTGACGTAAAGAAGATCATCCACCATGTGCTTTAGAAAGATATTCCCAAAATCAAGAAGTAGATTCTTCTAATATTAGAAAATCCATAAAAATTTTAAAAGCCCCTAATAGATTTGTATCCTATGATTCTTTTGAACCAATGTATAGATCATGCCTAATGGCCATACACTTATATTTTGAACCACAATCTTATCATGAGGCTAAACATCATCTAGAATGGACTAAGGTTATGAATGATGAATTAGAAGCCTTGAAAAAAGAAAAAACTTAAAAAATCCAAACATTACCTAAAAGAAGGAAAACTATAGGATGTAGATGGGTGTACAAGATAAAAACCAAATACAATAGAACATTAGAATGCTACAAAGCTAAGTTAGTAGCCAAGAGATACAGTGAAGAATATGGAATTGACTACGATGAGATGTTTACTCCAGTTGCTCGAATGATAACTGTTAGAACTCTCATTGCTATACCCTCGATTAAACAATTACCTATATTTCAAATGGATGTGAAGAATGCATTTTTTAATGGTAATATGGACGAATAGGTTTATATGGACCATCCACCAGGCTTAAACTTAGCATATGGGAAAAAAATTTGGTTACGCAAAGCCTTGTATGGCCTAAAACAAGCTCTCAAAGCTTGGTATGATAGGTTCAGTAAAGTAATGACACAACTTCATTTTAAATCTTGTTTTACTGACACTGCATTTTTTGTTAAGTATTCCAATACAAGGATGGTGATCTTACTACTTTACGTAGATGACATGATAATCACCGGATGTGATACGTAAAGAGTTAATCATATCAAATATGTGCTTAAAGCCAACTTTGATATGATATATCTTGGCCTTTTACAGTATTTTCTTAGATTAGAAGATGTCTACTCACTTCGTAGTTATTTTTTGTCACAGACTATGTATGCAACAGAGATCATTGAACGATCAGGACTCTCGGATAAAAAATGAGTTGATACTATGAAGGTCATAAATGTCAAAATGAAGAAAGATGATGGCTAACATCTGCAAGATCCAACTCCCTACAAATAAATGATTAGAGCTTTGTCTTATCTTTCTATTACTTATCTTGATATATCTCATGATATTCATTCTGTTAGTCAATTTCAGCGTGCTCCTACTACAATGCATATGAGTGTTGTAAGGAGAATTGTTAGATATATTAAGAAATCCATCAATCATAGATTATTTTTATCATCCCCTTCCTCATTAGAAGTCATTGGATATTTTGATTCTGATTGGGGAGGAAATGCAAATGATAAATGCTCAATCACTTGTTTACGTGTGTTTGTAAGTGATTCCTTAATTTCATGACAATGCAAGAAGCAACAGAAGGTGTCGCTTTCCTCCACTGAAGCTGAGTATCTTGTTGTGGCAACAATCACATCGAAGTTAGTAAGGTTGCGACAACTACTAGAGGACATGAGAATTCACATTGCAGAACCCTTCAAACTATGATGTAACAACAAGAGCGCAATTTATATTGCAAGCATTCATACATTTCATGAGAAGACAAAACATATTGAAATGGATTGCCATTATGTCCGTGAAGAATTTCTAAAGAAAACAATCACATTGCCTTATGTTCCCTCTGAATATCTACTAGCGGACTTCTTCACTAAAGCGCTTTTGTCACCTCGCTTTCAGTTCTTACTTGGCAAACTCTCGATTATCCCACCATGAGTTTGAGGGGGGTGTTAAGATATGTTAAGCTATATATATATATAAACCAAAATACCCATTAGGGGTATTTTGGTCTTTTCATTAAATAAGTGTCAGCCCATTAGGGGCTGACATTTTATTTCTTTTTGTATTTTGGTTTTAGTGTATTTTTATTTATTTTTGACCTTTTGACTTTTGTCATAAAAAGGATAGCTCCATGTAGCTATTGGAGCTGTGCAGCCCCAATGGCTACATGGGGCTGCAGGAATTAGATCAGAAACAACATTAACTTGTTAAATTTTCACAAATAAATTGAAATAAAATTAAAAAAAGGAGCATTACATAGGGATATGTGGGTGATCTCTTCCAAGTCCAAAGCCCAATAAAGAGTCTACAAGAACATTTTTAGGTTGACCTGAATCAACACTAAAAACTTTGCATGAGACCAAAGGCAAATAGAGAAGGATTAAGAAAAATAAACAAAAATATTAGTTTTCCTCTATACCAGTAAAAAGATCCCATGCAATGAGGGAACCATAGAATCCTCCCACCTTTCCTTCTCAAATGTATGGCAATGCATGGCGTTGTATCTATGATATATCGTCCATCCTATTAGTGAGAGAGAGAGAGATGGGTGGGTTTAGGTGGGGTACAACAATTAGGTTAGGATGAACACTGCCCACTCTGGCCCAATGGGATTTCCGGGGTAGGGTGGGCACTTTCTCACCCTAGCCTATGTATAGCTTGGCCCCTTGTCATGCGAAATATTGAACAGGGATTAAAGGCAATGTAATTGCACAATAAAAAAGTATTGTCCTATCTCCTTGCTTGACACATGCACTACACATCTCCCACTCTGGCCCAAAGGGATTTTCGGGGTAGGGTGGGCACTTTCTCACCCTAGCCTATGTATAGCTTGGCCCCTTGTCATGCGAAATATTGAACAAGGATTAGAGGCAATGTAATTGCACAATAAAAAAGTATTGTCCTATCTCCTTGCTTGACACATGCACTACACATCTCTAATGTTAGAAAATATGTTATGTCTGGATACTAATAATAACTTATAAATTTTATAAATTTCAAATAGTACAAGAAATATTATCAATCGAGCCGCATATGATGGAGATTAAGTATAGAATTTCATTACTTTGTTTCATGAAAAATAATTGTATTTTTATTTATTTAAATTAATCATAATAATAAGAAAAGCTATATACTTTTATATGTGATTCATATGATATGTCAATTTTAATATGCAAATAAAATGTTCACGACCAAATCAATATTTTAAATTAGTATATAAGATCATATATAAATAATCAATTAAAAAATCTAACAAAATTTAGATAGATCAAGTTATAAATAATCTATACTTGCAATTAGAAACAAGCATGTAATTGTAATCAACAATCATCAACATATTTTTATTTAAGATCAAGTTTATTTAAATGTGCTTCTTTTCAAAGAATGTTTATTTAGATGAACAACCGAATCTACCAAAATGTAAACCGCTTAATTGTAATACAATTTTGAACATGAAAGATGAGGAATTTGCTATTGGCTTAAAACGACAGAATTTAAAAATTAAATAAGTTTTTTAGCACATTGAAACTTGCTTAATTTTAATATACAATTGTGAATTTATGGCTTTCACAAGTGTCAAGTGCTATCCAAAATTTTTTTATGACTCAACCCAAATATATGTATATGATTCAAGCATGATTTTGAATAAATAATATATATGAATTAATAATAACATCAAGAAAAAAATATACATTTCACCAACCAAAAGCTCCAAAATTCATGTTGATTGAACAAAAAAGACACGATGCTAGATCAATATACTTTAACTTGAACCATTATTAAAAGAGAATCAAGCTCAAGCTTTTATGTTCACCTTAGGTTTAAGAGCATAGTGAATAAGGCGAACATGGGTTTGTATCTTGGCTGCAAGGCACACGGCTAATTAGAAGGATTTCTTCATTGTTCCTTTATAGGGTGAAACCCTTTATTTATAAAGCATGGAGACACAAACATCTTATTAAGGAAAGGAGTTTTAGTTGATGTCAATCTTTAACCATATTTTCTTAGTTGACAAGGTCATCCTTCATTGGTTAATATTTTTAATTAAAACACAACTCTAAAAGTTGTAGAAATTTTAAGGACATCAAAAATAAAATTTAATATACGCAATAATTACAAACATGTACCAAAAACAAGATTTACAAAAAAATCTTTTTGAAAAATCATCACTTTTACTCAATATATGCATATTTACTAGTATACTAATCAGAACCACATTGAAACATGTATTAAAGGTCTGACATTAATAATATGCTTATGTTAGTTACCGTTACGAGCATCAAAAAAGCTTTACTCACCCTATACATAGACATAATGTACCAATATAAAACACATTAATTGTCTAAAATTAAAGTTGACATGGCCAATTATATCTCGAAGGCTACTAACAAGTATGGTTATCAACAATTGTCTCTCAGTAAGGCTACTTGCCCTTGTGTATATTAATTTGTTTAACTGACAAAGGGATAATGTCGGGTCTACTGCAAGCATGCAAGTTGCATGCTCCATAGCCTCTATCGAGTCTTTGGGCGATTTTCCCAAATTGACGTCATGAGCAGGCCTATGTGTTCAAAGTCTCATCTTCAAGAGAAAATATTGTAGAAAATGGATAAAATACAATGCATCACCCCCAACTCACTCATGCTTGCACCCCTAACCTGATTTGTGAGACATCAAAAGCAGTGTATCCAAAGTTTTGAGGCTAGGTTTTTTCACATGATCAAATTGACACTTATTATATAAGTTTTCAGATGAGCTTATTCTGAAACCAAAGATAAGATCTTGTATAAGTGATATTTGCATACTAAAACAATAGTTTGTGAGATTATCCATGAATTTCATTAAAAAGTTATGCAAGATCATATAAAATATTCGACATCTAAGTTTGACAGAACATGACTGGAAAGGAGATGAGATGGTACTTTTTTTGTCCAACTCCATTGCATCTAGCTCTTGCTTGAGCAAGAAAAACTCTTACATTATACAGCAAATGCACACCCAACCTGAGATGGTCTAACATGTGATATTTTTCTATCAAGTTTTTGTTGAAGCCAAAATGAGAACATTCTTTTTTTGGCAACATTCTCATCGTGTTTGCCATCCCACTCAAAGGCTGTCAATAGGTTTGTTTTGTATCGGGTACTCGACCAGACACGAGCCCCAATTTCTGGGTATGAGCATGGAAAGTGCTGACCCGATTAATTTTTGGGTCTACTGGCTACTCAAATCTGACCTAAGCAATATGTGAGCCGGGTTTGGGTCATGGTTTTTTCTGAGTACTGGACTTAACCCAAGTATGATATATATATATATAAAGAGAGAGAGCCTGGGTGCTTGCACATTAGGTGCTTGTGATAATGGGTTTTTCAGGTTTTTGTGTTTTGTTTTTAAATTATGATTGTACGTACTTGATTTTATAGGGATCAGCTATTGAAGTGACACATTGGTGGGTTTTTATAAGGTCTAAAAAATCAACCGTCCAAAATCATTGTAAATTTTTGAGACTCCAAATATCATTTTTTATCCAAAACACATGATCCTTGTGTGGATTCCTTGTAAATCGACCATGGCCAACACATTTAAGGGGCCGGAACTGAGAAAAAAATACCAAAAGAGCAGAAAAACCCATCAAGCACGTATCACAAGCACCTGTTCAAGGGGCCGCCAATGAAATATGGCTAGGGCCTCAAACTTCTCTTGAGCCACTATATATATATATATATATGTGTGTGTGTGTGTGTGCAGGTTCGGATTTGAGACTATTTTTCTAACCTGACAAAACCCAAGCCCGGTTATTAGTCTTATGGATGGGTCTGGGTCAACCCTTACCCGACCCTAACCCAAACCGTTGACAGCCCTAATCCCACTTGTTCAAACAGTTGAAACAGAAATGGCAACACTCACTCGGATGCCGTTCATATTCATATGATTAAATGGCATTAAGCCACCATGCTTTTTTCTTTGCTCTTAGCCATCCGTTGGCTATAAGGGGGCCTTTGTTTCATTTTCTTTCCTATGAAAGGTGACCTCTTTCGTAGGAATGAATCTAAAAAGGTGAAATAAACATCTTCATATGAAATATGTGGTGGGGTCCACATAATAAATACAAGAAGACACTTTTCCAGTGGAACTGGGTTCATACCTCCACCCATGGGGATGCACTATCCCTCCTATATGTCCCTTTCAAGGGAAAGTGGCTTCCCTTGGGTGGGAGTGTAACAAACTTGTAGAACCCATCTATGATGCTAGGATAATAGGATTCCAGCCATGATGGTTGGATACTGTTCATCGCATATATGAACGGCATCTTAGGGAACCGTAACAGTATTATTAAGGATACCGGGTCAGATCCACTCTCAAACTTTTTACACGATGGAGCATCTGCTTTTGGATCTTGGAAAGATACCAGCGCTAGCAGTTCACCTACTTATAGTAAACAAATCAAACTCAAAGATTGGCAGAGCTGACCCTACACTAGTAGGGTGCCTACCACCGACTGTCTGGTAGTGGTGCTTTGGATTCAGAAACCCCCACTAGGGAAGGTTACCATTTGGATTTGGGTTGGATATCCAATTGATCTGATCCATTTACTCGAGTTTGATAAGAAAACAAAAATCAAATGCCAAACGGACTCGGATTTCTTGTAGGATTTTTTTACAACAGAATCCAAATCTTTGTCCAACTTAAAGTCCGGCAATGTCCAGCCCGGTTGGATCTGTTAGGATATATACTCCAACTGGATGCAGGTTCAGTATAGACTCTATGCATTACTCAAGTTCCGTTTGGACTCCAAATTGGATTATCATAAATCCAACCCGTTTACATCCCTAACCCCGAGAGCTCAACCAAGAGATTGAATAGGCAAGGTTAGGGGTATCCCTATCACCTGGGGTTGGGTGACTCAAGATTGCAGCATCCTGGTGGCAGTCCAGGATTCTGTTTTCTACTGTGAAATAGGAAAAGTGATTCCATGATCCAACTGCTGAGTTTTGAAGAAAAAATCCTACAACTGTGACGAAGCTTTTTTGGCTTGTTTCCAAAAGAGACATTTTTAGGTGGCCCACCTAAGATATCAAGCAAGCAAATCATGTGACTCGTTAAGATTTTGTTTTTGTTTTTTTGTTTTTTTTTTTTTTTGGGGGGGGGGGGGGATAGGGGATATATATATATATATATATATATATATATATATATATATATATATATATATATATATATATATATACCGTCAGCCTACCTGCCTTTTGATTCCCTGATTCACTTAAGAATTTTTTTGTCTAGCTTACAAGATTTTTTAAAGGTTTTTTTTAGTTTTTTTAATCTGATCATATAAATATAATCTACATGCTTGATTTTATATGAATGGACTCTTGGAACATCGGATTCCTACATGCAGTAGGTTTTTATAAGATTTAAAAATTGATGGTCTATAATTTTTATTTATACTAAATTCTTAAAAATTATGCCTTTTATTAAAAAATAATCCAAGTGATATTTTCTAACAAATATATCACAGCACATCTACAGGGTCAGATTTGTAAAAAACAACGTAAAAACACCAATTGGCTGATGGTAAGCTGGCGAGGAAAGCTAAAAAGCGATAGGCAGCTGCCACATTTTCTCTCTCTTGTATATATATATATATAGAGAGAGAGAGAGAGAGAGAGAAGTGGAGCAAGTGCAGTCATATGACTCATAACTTGGGCTTGTACTGTAGTAATTGATTCAACTTGCGTAAGCCTGGGCAAGACCCTCATTTGACATTTAATAAGCTAATTTTACATATAGGCACCTAAGATATGTTAAATTTGTGTTTTAGCTGCTTTATTTTTTATTATTTTAGATCAATATTTTTTTAATTGCTAGATGACTCTATAATACTTTACCCTCTAACTTGATTGTCCCAATTGCAAGGACAAACCCCGCTCAAGTGGTGGGGCTCAAAAGACATTGATGCAATACTGTATATTCTATCTCCAAGTGGTTAAAAACTTAAAACACTTCGGCTGCCCTCCTTGTCTACGAGGAAGTATCTGGATTTGATCTTAATTATTAAGGCAATGAATGTGCATTGCGAACTCTTGGTGTCTAACTTCAATGCAAGTCAACCCACTTAGCCAAGTAGGATTATATAGATCCCTGATATTGATACAGTGAATGTAACAGGATAATAAGGAGGGGTTGAACCTTCAACCTTTTGAAGTCGCACACTCTGTTTGATTGAGTTATTATAGCCCATCTCTAAATGTGAGTTTCTTCACAATCCGCTATAAGAGCTTAAAGATTGCTCTCATCTATATTTTGTCATGGTTATTGCCTTCTTATATTGGCAAGAATAAAAGATTGGATTAATCCGACTACTAACTTAGGAATAATGCTTCATTAAACTCAATAACCCCCTTCATAACCATTTGGTAGGTTATACATGTAGTCATTAGTCTAGGATTAATATTTAAATTAATCTTACATGATAGGTTTCATTATAATCCTTAATGCCTACCATTCAATGGCTCTTGAGGTTCCTCTTGTGAGATTCTATGACTATATTCATCTGATACCAAGATCCAACATCTCTCACTTGACCATACAAGGCAAACATTAGCATTATAACAATTTTCACATATCAAGTAAATTACTTGTATTCATTTATACTTACTTGAGTCTTGTTTGGCTTGTGTCTTGCAAGCACATTGTAGATTTTTACTGTCACGAGGATTTTTTTACATATGAAGTTAGACTATTCACACATGATCATTTATACTTAATTGAGTCTTATTTAACTCACATGTCTTGCAAAGACATCTTTAGAAATTACCTTCGTCAATGAATTAGCTACAATGTCCGATGAAAGTAAATAATCAACTAAGAATTTTATCATTCTTTAGCATTAGTAGTTAAACATTAACCATATTAACTTGCACATTTTCAAGAGTTATATCATATTTTTTAATCATGAACATGTAAGCCCTTGTAACCAAGTTAACTAGAGTTAGATGATTAAAAAAAGTATCTCAACAGGTCATTTAAGTATATATATATATTTTTAAATTAACGTTCATCTTAAATATTCTCCAGTGGCTAAACATAAATGTGTCATATGTCAGGCCTCTACGTTGCCCCATTTAATAAAACAATCAAAACATTGATTACATGTACCACGTGATCATATAACTTGAGATGAGTTCATCACTGCTGGGTGGCTATTGCATCAGGTGCAAAGCCTTGATAGCACCACTTAATGAGAAATAATCTTGAATCATTTTTTAAACAGCTCTCCATTTGATGCTTGATGCCAAACCTTGGCAGGAAAAACCAATAAGACCCATGTCTAAAATGAGCTTAAACTGGGCCAACATGAGCCAAGATAAAAAATGAGCTCAGTCTCCAAAACTTTTACCATGATGATCAAGGATAGGGTTGTTCAGGCTGTTCAAGCTCAGCTGGTTAAGGGCGAACTCTTGCTTGTGCTCGGTGTATGAGCATGTCATGAGTTAAGCCAAGCCTGGGCTCGTTATTAGCCAAGCTCTACGCGCTAGATCATCTTTTGAAGAAGCTTTGTTTTTTAAAGTATTATATATATATATATATATATATATATATATATATATATATATATATATATATATATATATTTTGTTGTTTCTATTGCGTTGTCAGTTACAGTGGTACACGCTTGATTTACATGGATTTAAGCTCCAAAATCAAAATCTTACTTTTGATAGCATGGTATTTACTATTGTCGTGTGTTAAAAGTGAATTGAATATGATTTTTTATACAATTTTTAAAACTACCCTTATCTTTTCTTTATGCACTGTGAGCTGTAGATTTGTTTTACCATCTCAACAATGAAAACTTCTTATTCTAGTAAACCATGCTAAAACACATTTGAATGGTTAGATATTTGGTGGCCAGAAGGATACAAACAAAAGCGTGTATCATCAAATGAGATCATGGTTATATATATAGAGTAATGGATCCATGCTAAATGGGTTTTTCAGTTTTTCCGGTGCTTTTTATGCAGTTTTGGCCCTATAAATGTGTTGCATGGTCGATTTACTAAGAATCCACGCCCGGTTCATGTATTTTTGATGAAAAAAATAATGTTTGGAGCCTCAAAAAATTTGGACCTTTGATTTTTCGAACTTTATAAAAACCCACCTATGTGATGGAATCAAATTCCTCAAGAGCTGGTCCCTATAAAATCAAGTACATAGATCACATCTGTATGGTCAGAATTTAAAAATGAAATGAAAAATACCCAAAAAACCTATTTAGCATGTTGTTTAACACCTATAAAAGCAGATTCTTCAAAGCTTTTTGGTCAAGTGTTAAAACTGACATGCTCCACTTGTTCGATGAATTCTATCGTAATGTGAAGTTGCCTAAACCATATCATGTGTCAGACATCTCTTTGATTCTTAAGAGGCAAGGGGTGTCAGACATATCTAACTTCAGGCCGATTTCAGTGATGGGTGCTCTGTATCACATTATATTTAAGGTGTTGGCTAATCGGTTGTGCGCTATCATTAATCAATCTGTCTCTCCGAACCAGGGGGCTTTTATTTCAGGTCGAAGTTTGCAAGGGTCTTTTATTTGTGCAACTGAGCTTCTTCACTCTTTACAGTCGACTGGATCACCGCACTTCATGCTAAAATTGGATTTTCACAAGGCTTATGATAGTCTGGCGTGATATTTTTTGATTGAATCTCTAACAAACATGGGGTTTGCCAGCCGATTTATAGCATGGGTTAAGGAGTTGGTCACAAAATTCGTATCGTCAGTTTGCATCAACGGAATGAGAGGAAAAGAATTCAAGTTGGCTAGAGGTGTACGACAGGGTTGTCCCTTAGCACCTATCCTTTTTAATATCGCGGCAGATGGTTTACCTATTCTCATGAAAATGACAGAACAAACAGGCTTCTTAAAATCCTTGGGCATTCCTGGTTTTGGTGGTCACACAATTCAATATGCAGATGATACTTTAATATTTGGACATGTGAAAATGTTAATCAAATGTTCAGGTTGTACTTCATTATTAAAGTCTTCGCTATAATTTCAGGCTTTCGCCTGAACGAGAGTAAGTGCGCTCTGGTCTTACTCAATGTTGACTCTCTTCTCCAATCGCCTGCTGCAAGGATCTTCAACTGCCCAATATCTGACCTTCTTGTCAATTTCTTGGGTCTATCGTTGCACTCTCTGCAGCCAACGGGAATTTCTTCTTAGATGTCTACTATAGAGTGGGTGCAAGGGAGATTGCAGGCTTGGAAGGACCGATATTTATCTTTTGCTGGACGATTGACGCTCATTCGTCACGTGTTGGCCCGATTACCAGAGTTTTGAATAAGCATGTCCATTATACCGATGACAGTAGAACAGACGATTAACCGTTTGCTTTCGCACTTTCTTTGGTCTGGGAATGTGTCGCACAAAAAGTACACGCTTGTTTCTTGGCAACATATTGTTCTCCCGAGGCAGCGAGGCGGCTTGGAGATTCCAGCTCTGAGAAAAAGGAGCATCGTCGTTTTAGTCTTGAAGTGGGTTTGGGAAGCTTCCACATCTCAATCTCCTTGGGCTACGTTTGTTAGGCAAAAATATGATAGTCTACCTGACTCCCTTCTTTCGACGCCCAGTTCAGTGTGTCATTCTTCCCTCTGGCTGGAGTGGCGGAAGACACTTCGGTCCTTCAGTGGCAGAGATCTTAGGCTTGTCCATGGCCAGCCGTGGCTTCACTGGGCCATGGCGAGCGAAGATAGGTTCTCCATTAAGCAAGTTTACCATTCCTTGTTGCCATCTGGGATAGACTGGTTTTCCAGTGATTGTATGTAGGTTAAGGGGCCTGCTCCAACGACAAAAGCTTTAGCGTGGCTTGTGGCTCTAGATCGTGTTCAAACCCAAATTAATGTCAGGAAATTGGGGATTCAATTTTCCAGCATGTGCGTTCTTTGCGAGAAGGCAGTAGAGGACACGACTCACCTATTTTGGCTCTGCCCGATCGTTCTAGACTTATTTTTTCAAACTTGGGGTGCACCGCCTGTTCAAACATGTCTGTATTTCGTTATTCGGGACATCTTGCTTGGTCCCATGATTGTACGATATTATTGAGGCGGGTTTGGTTGCTTTCAGCATGGTGGGTGATTTGGACTGAAAGAAATGACATCTTTTTCAGGGGCATCAAATTCGATTTCGAAAGGCTTCGCCAATGGGTCATATCTGATGTGTATCTGGCTCTTAAATTACATAGTAGAGGGAGGTTGATCTGCTTATACTCTGAACTATGCACAATTATCATCTAGATTGTGGCTGTTTTGTTCTTATGTTTCTCTCCCATCCAATATTCTGTTGGATGTATTTTGGTAATGGTGAATGCTCTCTCTCTCTCTCTCTATATATATATATATATATATATATATATATATATATATATATATATATATATAGCCAAGCCCAGTTGAGATGAATAGTCATTACTCATACTCGGCTAGTATGTGCTTTGTGAGTTGCTTGTGGCTAGTCTGGCCAATTAGCTTACTTTACAAGTCTGAACCCATGTAGTCAGTATTGTTGCTGGCCGATCGTATCCACAGAAAATCAGTATGGATTAGACTTGGGGAAACCACCCCAAAGGGGTGTAAACCCGGGCGCACCCCTCAACCCGAATGAGCCGCCGGCTTCAGCTTATGCAAAGGGGGTAACTCCATGGGAATTGAACCTGGGCTGCCCGTCTGATAGCATAACCCCTCGGGTCTAAGTACGGATCAGACTTGAACCAGTTATTTATCAAATAAATCTTTAAAATGGTTAAAAATAGTTTTTTAATATTATTTTAGTTTTTTTTAACATGTGCCTTACTTAAAAGTTGGCCGATTCAAAACGATTCAGGCCTGAATCGGAAATGATTCATGGTCCGAGACGATAGTGATAACATTGGCCTCAACGAGTTTTAAGCCAACTGAACGAACCGAGTTCACCAGTTCGTCTCATTTGCTAGCCTTCGTCAAGATATGAGCATCAATTATTCAGATCCATTGCCTGACCCACATCCTAAATACATCTTCACTATTGCCAGAATCACAGCCATTAGGCCATAACCATCCAAGGCCCCAGGTCACCCAAGATGCAAGAACTCTGACCCCCACTTGGCCCATTTACAGCCTTGAATTAAGGGACATTGAAATAAGGACAATAAGAAGAAACGAGGCAAATTTATTTGTATAAAATTGGTACAAGGGGATTGGTATTTTCCCCTTTACCACTTCCCTGCGTCCATGGTTTTGTGTCAGCAATAGCGTAAACAAGGGGTACACTTAGGCAAATCTCTCTCTCTCTCTCTACGCTTTTTATTACAATAGGCACGTTCCGTCTTCACTTCTCTGAGATTCTCCTCAAACCAAGGATAGGAACTGAAAAGGTAAACTCCCTATTTCTTTTCTATCCACCCTCTTGCCGGCAAAGTATTTTCCTTTTGGTGATTGATATGATGTTTGTGTGTTTTGAGTTCCTGCAATCGATGATTTTCTTCATTCTTGTGTTGTTTTTTGCTTTTCGGGGTTAAATGGAAGAGTACCCATCCGATGATCTGCATTTAGTTTTGGTGTTATGGATGAAAAGTGGGGAAAGGGAATGCCTATTTTTTCCCCCGTATTTTTCATTTTCTTTGTGGATTGGTTCTATTTTCTTATGTGGTATCTTTCTTTTTGAGATTCAGCACTGGAAGCAAGAGCAAAGTTATGGATGGGACACTTTCACGATGGTTGGTGGAAAATGGGCACTTCCTTTTTTTTATACCAGAAATTGTTTTTTGGTTTGATTTTTCAATCTGGGTATGCATGTGAAGGACCCATCATTTCATGCTTGCATGATCCAGATTTGGATGCACCCATCTGGCCATTTGGGTAGACACCATCTTTCCCCATTTCTCTTGTGATGGGAGGATGGCTCACAATGGTTGTGGCGTTGCATCTTGGTTGATGGGTGCCTTTGAGTTGGGAATTACTTGTTGACATGATATAAACAGGGAGCAGAGTTTAGGTGACCTCTTTTTGTCTTACATTTTTGCTAGTTGACTGCCGAATGAATAGATCTTTTGTTCCAGATTCTTTAGTTCTTCATTTTGAGCCATTTGGGGTTCAGCATATGAGGAGTAGGCTTGTCTATTGCCCTCTGTATTCCACCTTAATTGTGTTGGTTCAGCCCTAAACTGAATGGGATATATATATGAGCTCGGTTTTGGGATAAATGGATCTGTAGACCAGGATATTCTTTGTAGACTCACTTGATTTTGTTCAAACTTCAAAATCATTGACCTGTAATGCTTTTTTCTGTTTCAGCAATTGCGTCTTCTGAATCTAATAAATTGTTGACTAAATATCTCATTTCTTAGTTATTCTATGGCTTGTTAGTTCATCTGTCAAACTGCTGAAGCAGAAAAAGATTACTAGTCAATCTCTAGAGGTATATGTAAATCCTATTAAACATATGGTATGGCAGCTGGGATAGTAATGCAATGGTGGATTTGTGGAATAGAAAAAGTAGATGCAAATGCATGTAATGAACTATTAGGGTATGTTTTCTTTGGTCACAGGTGGGATGATCGATCAATAGCTGAGAAAGTAGAAGCTGTGATTGTTGGTCACAAGGTCAATCTGGCAATCACAATCACAATTTGTACTTTTCTCATGTTTCACTAACCTTGAGAAAGTGTTGTGAGTGTGATTTACAATCACAGGATCTTGAGAAAAATCCAAGAATCACAGCACAAGAATACATCTGAAGGAAATGAATGCCATCTGAGATGATTTTTGCATGTGTTAAGCTTATCAAAAACTGTGCATTTTGTCATTTATTTGAGATAGGTCAAACGTAGGGGTGCACAATGAGCCGAGCTAGCTCATGCTTGTTAAACATAAACGAGATGAGCTTGATCAAGCTTTGAAACTCGATTAATGCAGTCATATAATGACAAGTTTTACCATATGTATATTTTTTGTTGAATAGAAACCTCAAAAGCTAACGTCACCCAAGTGGTTAGGGTGTTAAGCATTCGTGTGTGAGGAGCGGAGTTTGAATGCCCTTTACACCTGTTTCAATTGTTCTTTTAAAACAAATCAACTCGGCTCGAGCCGAGCCGAGTTTGTACACAAGGTGTTCAAGCTCGGCTTGAGCTCAAGCCGAGCTTGAACATACATTTTTTTGAACAAGCCGAGCTTTTTGAGCCTAAGCTCGGCTCGAGCCCAGCTTGTGTTCACCCCTAGAACTAGAAATGTAGGTAAAGATTATTGGGGGAGACAACGAGAACTCAAGCTTTAGCTTTAGCATAAATAGTTTTCCTAATTCTTTCTGATCATTTCCACTTCTAATTTTCCTCTCTTTATCAAGTCTTTGCATGGCATATTAGTGTACTTGTTTTCTTTGTTGATCATGCTTCCCACTTATGATTTTTATTTTTCTCTACTGAGTTTGTTATAATGCTTATTTGTGTACATTTTTTAGTATTTAAGTGTTATTCAGTTTTGCCTCAGGCACTTTCAGAGCCTGATATTGCAAGAGTCATGTTATTTATTTGATAATGAGTGATGCAGGAGTGGTTGGGTGGATTGCTGAGCAGGTGGGAGCATTGCTCCTTTTGTATGCTTGATAGCATTGAAAGGCTGCATCGAGGCTCTATCACCATTCACAAATGTCGCTCTTATCAAAGTTACGGTGCATCACCATTGATGTCACTGGCACACTGATAGCATATAAAGGAGAACTTGGGGACTATTATTGCATGGCAGCCAAATCTGTTGGATTACCTTGTCCGGATTACAAACGTATGCATGAAGGCTTCAAAACTGCATATACTGATATGGCAAAGCGGTATCCATGTTTTGGCCATGCTGCAAAGATGCCTAATATTGATTGGTGGAGATCATGTGTGAAGGACTCCTTTGTTAGGGTATGCCTTTGCTTTTCCTTTTGTGTTTTCTTTCTGAAAGATATTAAATCAGTGGTAGTCAAATGGTGCCTGAAACAGTGGATGTAAAGCCATCAATCGATAAGTACAGAGCACCAGTGTTTGAAACCAAATGCATCTATCCAGAAGGGCATGGTTAAAACCCTATGCATCTGTCCAAAAGAATGAAAATCCTAAAACACTAACAAAAGGTTGTCGCTATTTCAAGTTTACAACCCAACCCACCAAACCACCCCCCTTCCCCTCTTTTCTGCTATGCATATGCATCCATGTGCACTTATTGATCATAACTATTAAAGGGTCACCCAATTGTACCTGATGAATTGTTCATGTAAAGAATGCAATTTTTGCATTCACATTTTGAGCATTCTTGGACATATGATTGACTACAGTTCCTTTCTTTTAATGTTAGAGGGCTCAAGATGATCTCTAGAAATGTAGTTGATGCAAATGATGAGCAAACATTAGTTTCAGTTGCTGCATCCTTCTGTGTTCTTTCAATTTGTTGCTCCAGAGGGTTGTTCTGAATGATGTGTTTTATCGTCACCGTGCCTTGTGCCATCCACATGGAGTCTGCCATACATATCTTTCCCATCTACATGGAGACAGTTATATGAGCTACTCCTTTCCATCTTATTTATAGATTAAAAAAAAACTTGAGTCATTGCCATAGTCTTTCATATCTCTATTGATGAATCTCTATTCCCTTAAAATATCTATCTATGGTACCCGGACACTCCATTTTGCCATCCGTACCTGTGTTGAAACGTGTATCCCCGTGTCGACACCCGGACATGCCATTTTACCTTCTGTACATACAAGTTTGTATTTAATTCATAATTTATAATTATATTTTCAGTTTATAACTTTAGATTTTCAATATATAATATATATTTTAGATATAGCATATATATTTAGATTATATTCAGTTTATTTTTAATTTATTTTGTATTTATGTGATATTTAATAATTATATATATAACCATGTCCCCATACCCATATTTTTTAGAATTGCCGTGTCGTACACTCCGTACCCATACCCGCACCTGCACCTGCACCAAGGTGACATAGATATCTATCGATCAACCCCTTCTCAAACACTTCCGAAATGCAGCACCTGATATGAGCTCAAATCTCCTGATACACATGCACGCAAGCTTGCAGACCTTGTTAAAGTGCTCCAAGTGGCCTTTTTGCAGTGGTCATTGCACATGACAAACAAATATTTGATAACTTTACATTCTTTCAACTCCCTCAAACCATTCCTTGCCAGTGGTTTTTCTGATTAAGTGTCAGACACTGCCTAGTTGTAACCTTGTATTTTGTGATGAACCAGTATCCGGTTATGAAATGGAGC
Organism: Nuphar pumila; assembly: GCF_984573655.1. Lineage (NCBI taxonomy): Eukaryota > Viridiplantae > Streptophyta > Magnoliopsida > Nymphaeales > Nymphaeaceae > Nuphar > Nuphar pumila. The sequence continues at coordinate 15,303,783 of NC_143249.1, read as the reverse complement.
ACCTGCTCATGAAATTCAACATCTTTGGAACTCTTTCTGTTCACAAAACAATTTGAAGAAAAGTATGGATCCTTGTAGGGAAATTTCTGAGGTTTCCAGACAAAAGACATCTTGGTTTGGCATCGTGTTAATTGATCAAAAAGCATGGTAGGCTTTAGCTAGTTACTGGTTTTGAAAATGTTGACAGTTTATTGCTGCCATGTATATTGTTTTGACAGTTGTCTCCCCAAAATCTCTTCATGCCAGGACCTCTGGCATGAGATGGAGACTTGACCTGTGGTTTCCATCCAGGTTACCATATCACCATCTCTAGTTATACTCCTGAGCAGTTCCTGGAGATTTCTGATATTGCCTGCTACTGCTATCCACCTTATCCAGCATATCTTTTTTATCCAATCCATCATATCTTTTTTATCCAATCCAATCCAGTGATATTTCATGCGTAAATGCACGTATCTTCTTTACATGCATCAGCTGTTGCTTCGCATAAAGTAAAGTCAGTGGCAGGCATGAAAATTGATATATTCTGTAGCGCTGTCATGTTTTAACGATGTTTTTTTTTTCTGAACTTTGGTTGTTATTTTCACTGCAGTCAGGTTATGACTATGATGCTGAAACCTTTGAAAAGGTGTTCAAACGTATATACTCTGTATTTGGTTCTGCTGCACCATATACAATTTTTCCAGATTCACAGCCATTCTTGCATTGGGCACGCTCCAAGGGACTCATTGTCGGCATCGTGAGCAATGCGGAATACCGGTATCAGGATGTCATTCTTCCAGCATTAGGTTTGAATAAGGTAATAATCTCTTTGGATACGTGCATTTACGCATGATTCTTTTTGAGTTTTATGTTAACATTGGCTGTGATGAACCAGGGATCAGAATGGGATTTTGGTGTGTTTTCTGGCATTGAAGGTGTAGAAAAGCCCAACCCTTGCATCTACAAGATTGCCCTCGAGAAGGCCGGAGACATTGATCCGGTGACTGCTTTGCATATAGGAGACAGTATACGGAAAGACTACATGCCTGCAAAGTCGGTGGGCATGCATGCCATGCTGTTGGACAGGTTCAAGACACCTGAAGCAGAAAGCTGGAAGGAGTCTGGTGCACATGTGTTTCCTGATTTTGTGGCTGTTCAGGCATTTCTTACTGGTGAAGAAGAGGCTTTTCATGAACCTGCTAATGCAATTTGAAATGCTTCCTTTCATGCTGGTATTTTGAAAGCTCACAATGTAATAGGGGACACCATGATTCATATGCCTGAAGGGAAAAAAGATCTTCTCTCTCTCTCTCTCTCTCTCTCTCTCTCTCTCTCTCTCTCTCTCTCTCTCATCTTGTTTTGAATCGTGCAGATCAAAACAACTGGCTGTTACAAGTCTACTCCGATGGTGTTGCAGGAAAACAATGTATTTTCAAGTTTCTTATAAAATTCTTTGATTTTTCTATGCTAAGCATGTCAAACATGGCATATTCCCGGATGTGTCGCCCCTTTTAAGTTTTTTTCAATTTTAAAAGGGCTCATTGGTAGGATCACTGTATTGTGGATTATGAAAGTTACACCATGTTACTGTTAGCCATCAGAATACAAATTCAAGCCCCACAGGATGTTGCCCTGTGCGGCTGTGCCAGCATATCAACAAGGACAGTCAGCCTTGGATCCTATAGTTTTTTGTTTGAAAATGGTGTACAGTAGACAAAAAACATAAACAAAACCGACTTTTGTCATTATTTAATAGAATAAAAAAATCCATCCAAACAATTCTGATTAAGATAAACAGAAACATACAATACTAAGTCAGATTATTTTAATTAAACCTGCGCAGCTGAGAGAGAGAGGTGATCTTTCAATTTTGGAGAAGCTTAAAATGAGACTTTCATCCCATTTTGTTAGTTTATCCCCTTAATGTATTGAAAATGAGATGAGAGTCCCTATCGTCAATAGGGAATGATTTTGGTTCAATCACAGTTTTTGTTTTTGTTTTTTTTGCCTGATTGGCTAATGCTATACATTTTTTTGGGGGGGGATTTATAACAAAGAAACCACACCCAGTGCAGCAAAGATCTGGTCGCACTGGCTCAGTCGTAGTGTAGTGCGAGAGAAGTATAAAACTCCGAGGCTAGGACACCCGTCCCCCAAGGCCTATGTTGGATATTGGTTTGCACAAAGCAGTGATGTCTGTTGGAATCGAATCTTGACCACTACCGGCCACCCTCTACACCAATCCCCCTTGAGGCACCAAGGCTATACAGTTTTGATATAAAAAAAAATGAAGGAAACCAGTCTGGGGGTTTTCCAAAAACGAAAAACTCTAGGGTTCAAAAAACTATCAACCCTAGCGAAAATGTCTCCCTCGTTTGGAAGCAAGAAAGATGTAGGAAAAGTGGTGCAAAATGGAAAATATGAAATAATTTTTGAACCCTTCTGAATGAGGGAAACTTTCTCACTGAGTTTTTCTAAAAAGCACACTTTTTGATAGGAAACACTCCTCTACGGGGTTGGAGGAATGTTTCCTACCAAGAGAAAATTTATTTTTACACTCCCCACCACCCATCTCACCGCCACCACCAAACATCTCACCATCACCACTACCATCCATCTCACCACCACCACCCACCCATCACCCTCCTCCTCCTCTCTCTCTCTCTCTCATTTTTTCACTCTGTTTTTCTCATGCTACACAAACAAGCAAAATACTTTCTTTTGAAAAACTTATCATATCAAAAACTCTCATAGGCAAAAGTTTTTTTTCTTGTGAGAGTTTTTTTCTTCCAAATGTGCCTTAAGTCAAAAAATAAGGCAATAAGTGAAATATCAAAAATTCATTAACAAATGAATGCATAATTAAAAATGTCTTTCATTAGAAAAAATGGATGAAAAAATAAGCATAAAAACTTGGATAGCTTTAAAAGTCGTCAAATAATGGATATGAATCTAATCTGGTTTTAATTTTACAAAACGAGTTCAGAAAAGCAAGTGTATATGAGTTTTAAATTGGAAAATCAAGTTAATCTAAGATTCGACATGATTCAAAACCAAGATCTCAGAAAATTGGATCGTTAAGAGTTTTTCTGAAACACCTCTCTTTAGATATAAATATTTGTCATCTAAACTTTGCCATCAAGAAAATGAGTTTTTTCTGTTTCGGTGTCATTTGTTTTTCTGTTTCGAATGAAATTTTGCTATGGGTTCAATCGCTACCACTAGAATATGCTGGTAGGATTCCCCAACCCTTCATATCTCAAAAATGAGTCATGTTTATGTTTAGCTGCATGCAGCCTGGCCATGAGGCTCACAAATTAATTAAGTTTTGCTGGTACCAAATGACCGGCGATTTTGTGGACATTAAGGGGGCGTTTGACTGCTGTTGCGCGGGACGCTGGTGCAGTCAACGCTGGACGTGCTGTCCTGCGGGATGGTGTTTTTTCGTTCCGACACTCAACCGAGTGGGTGTGGGGGTAGGGGGACAGTATTCTAAAAAAGTGAACATAAAAATAAAATAATCCTAAAGACAGTGTGTCCTGGACAAGAACATGTCTGTCCTTATCTGTGATGTACAAAAAAAGTGTGTTCTGTCCAAGCGTGGACAAGCAGTCAGATGCCTCCTAAGTTGACAGGATGTTGCAAGTTCAAAACCCACGGAAGAGCATCACTTGCCACAAGGTCAAATGAGGGTGTAAGCAAGTAAGGGACTTCAAGGGTTAGGCCTGATAAGGGTTTTTCCCTTAGTCTAACCAAAATTTAAAATTTAGAAGGTGATGTGGTTGGCTAACGGGTTGGTCTATCTTCTTTGGCATCATTGTACCCAAAATGTAGCATTAGTTTTGATAGTCGGTTCAGGAAGAAACTGATGCGATCACCAGGACACATTCTTGCTCCAAATTGTAAAGATAGCTAAATATTCAACTTTTTTGGCCAGGAAACTAGCGAATTTCTATAGGTTGGGGCTTGGGGGTAAGAAATTCCTGGAAGCACCACATCCCAGACTGGCAACCACCCACAAGAGAGATACTCCTGTACAGTTTTTTTTTTTTAGTTACTTTAGGGTACGTTTGATGGCACATCCAAGATTGAACAGAACATAACAGACAAACAAACAAACAGAAAGCGTGTTTTGGCTGTCAGTAATAATTGTGCTACATTCAGCATTTGTTTCCACTGAACAAAAAGTTGACTTCTTTGTATCCAACTTTTGACTTTTACTTTGTGCAGACAGCTTGAACACATCGATAATGGGTCAGATAATTTTATTTTGAATAGTACAACTTGATACGAGTGTTTTAACATGTTTATTATGGATTTAGCCCGGGATATAGATCTTGAATTGGATATAAATATAAAAATACGAGAAAAAAAAAGATTGATGTTTCTTTTATAAATGCTTTAATCAAAGTCATATTATATCTAATTATGAAAGTTATCAAAAAATTATGAATTTTAGCCGCGAATATGGATCTCGAATTGGATCCAAGTACCAGAAAATGTCTAAATTTTGGGTATTTTGAGAAAAAAATTAGGAATTCATATTTTTTATATACAAATGCAAAAATCATAAATAAATCATAAAACCTTAAAATGCAAGAAAATAAATAAAAAATAAACCAAAAAAACCTAAACTACAACAAAAATAAATCATAAAATTAAATTAAAAAAACCCTAATCAAAGAAAATAAAAAAAAAAACAGCCCTAATATAATTAACTATAAAAATCTTTAATTAAAAAAATGTGAATCAAAGCCCTAATCAAAGAAAAAAAATCTAATCAAATAAAAAAAAATCCTAAGCAAATTAACTATAAAAACCCTAACTTAAAATTTTTAATTCAAATTCCTAATCAAAGAAGATCAAATAAAACCCCCTTATCAAATTAACTATAAAAAGCCTTAATTTAAGAAATTTGATTTAAAGCCATATTAAAAAATAAAATAAAATAAAAACCCTAATGAAATCAAAGAAAAACCCTAACCAAATTAACTAGAAAATCAAATCAAAAACCTTAATCAAAGCCCTATGAATGAAATCTTATTCAGAAAAAGAGCCCTAGAGCCCTAATAAGAGAGAAGAACAAGAACAAGAAGCGAGACCAGGATGATGTCACCCGATCACTACATAGGAGAGAGAGAGAGAGAGAGCTTCAGGGGACTCCATCTTGTTGTCGCCGTAACAGGGGAGAACGGTGTTTCACCGCTCCACAGATGAGGCAAACACACATTGCGCCTGTCCTGCATTTGATCGCCACGGCATTCCACGATCAAACGTACCCTAAGGGTGCATTTGAATCACAGACAACAGGGTCCACTGAGACATCCACGCATGTCTGCGAACAGGACAGGGCACATTGTCCTGTCCTGTCCATGCGCCCAAAAAATTATTTTTTTGTCCGAGAGCATCTGTCCACCATTGTTCTGTGGGGGGCATAGAACAACGAATAAGCATCCGCTGGATGCACCAAATACCCATCCGTGCATCCCACATTTGTGTGGCCGAGCAGATGCATGTGGGGGAAACACTCAGTGCATCCCACAGATGAGCTCAGACAGGATTCATAACACCACATTAATAAACTGGTAGGGTCTGCCTAACCCCAGCTTGCCTATCGAAAAAAAATTCAGGCAGGGTCGGCTGCACCCTGAAGGGTCGGAATGCCGACCAGTTGACAGCCCTAGATCCAAACCAAGCTCGAGCCAACTTGCGTTGTAGGCTAAGCCAAGCTCCCAAATGCGCAAAAAAAAAACATAGAAAATAAAAGGATTACGCCTATTCAAAGGGGGTTACTTGCCCACGAGAGTAGCCAACATTACTCCAAAAAAGATGCTCAACACTAAGAAAATAACTGATTCAGTACTCTTTCTGCGTATCCTCTTAAGAATCCCTATTTATAACAAAGTTGAAAGGAAGACACAATGCTCGTTGGTGTCAAAGCCCCAGGCACCCCATGAGGGATTCTTTACAAACTTTTGAAATTGATATGCAAATTCTACAAACCAAACAAATAATGATCGAGTACCAGAGCCACAAAGCTTACAGCGGCACACAAATTAGTCATTCACCATTTGTGACAAGTCCCATTCAATTTAGATGCTATCAAAGTCGAAATAATCAAACACAAAAAGAAGAGGTATTTTTGTTACAAAAATTAAAGTGATCTCAATTCAAAATTTTGGTCAATTAAACAGGGCCAAACTATTACAAGAAGGGTTTTGATGGGTCCTCACTGCATTCAGACCACCGCGGACTCCATCAAACATCGCCACACCTTCCTTCGGATCAGAGCAGCCCCTCTTGGTTGTGTCGGATTCGCCATGCCGGGGTCACTGTTAACCCCAGTGCGCGCCACCACTGCGGTACTTAACCGCGTTTGACAACCGGAGCTCATCCTCCGAAATGCCATCAGAACGCCCTGCATACGTGGAGCGACCATAGAAGGCCAGCTGGCCATGCACCATCAGCGCACGCCCATGCTCCAAACTGCCCGCTCCACGTGGCCACCATTGCACGCGCCGTGCGCGGCGCAACAGCAGTTGCACTGTTGCGCACGCACATGCGGCACGCACATGCAGCACGCAGCGGCGAGTGCCACGCACGCGGCAATGGTTACTCCGCTGCACGCAGCAGCAGAGTGCGTTTGAATTTCAAATGCACCGCGGCGTGCGCTGGCTGCGTGCGGCAGAGGTTACGCCGTTGCGCTTGTGGGCCATGCGTGGCAGCTTGCGGGCATTTGAATTTCGAACGCGGCGTGCTTTCTGCACGCCGATTTGCACCACGCATGGTGTGGCAAAGGCGTCGTACGCCTGCATGTGCCTCTGTTGCTTGCAACGTGCAGTGGCGGTTGCCACACCAACTGGGCGTGCTTTCACACTTGACGCCCTTTTTTCTGCTTTTGAGCATTTGAATTCCAAGAAAGCTTATTTAAGCCAGTATTGTTGTCATAGGCCTATTTCATTCAATGAGCCAGCGCGGCACGACGGTCCCTCCTCACCGCCGCAAGCCTACTTGTCAGCTCGCTTGCTGGTCGCGGAAGCTTGTAATCAGAGTGCAAGAGAGCAAGAGAGAATTGAGGGAGAGAAATTGCAATCACAAGAAGCAATCACAACGAGGGTGAACAAAAGAAAGCTCGACGCATTTACTTCATTCACAATTTTGCTCGCAAGCTATTACAGTTCAAGTATACAGGTTGCCCCTTCGGGGTATTGATTCACCTGAACCGGGCAACTTACATCAGACTCAACAAAAGCAAAATAGACTCTCAGCGCAACTGTACAATGTAAGTCGCAAGGAAACATGCTCCCCCCTTCAAATCATGCGTCGTCCTCGGCGCCATCTGTTTCGTGGTAAGCTCTAACTTCAGTCGGGTAGCGGCTGTTCATTCAGAATACAGGAGCCCAGATTGGTTCCGATGTTTCCTCCCACTGCACCAAATATTTCTTTGCCTCTCCCAAGTAGTTGACTTTGTGACGAAGGATCTGGCTAAGGTGCTTTTCGGCCCGTTGTGTTGTTGGAGCCCTCTGCATAATGGGAGCGCGTTGTGGCACACTGCGTTCCGGGTCTCCATCATCCAGATGTAACTGCTTGAGGTTGCACACGTGAAACACCGGGTGCACCTTGAAGTCTGGGGGCAACTCCAGCTTGCCCACCTTCTTTATGATAGTGAAGGGTCCTTCATACTTTCTGAGCAGTCTGCGGTGTCACCCGCAGAAGATGCCTGTACGACCAGGATATAGCTTCACCAACACTTGGTCCCCAACTTGGAACCTCATGGGTCGACGATGCTTGTCCGCCCACTTCTTCATTCCCTTTGTTGCCTTGTGTAAGAATGTCTTCGCCAACTCATTCTGCTCGTGCCAGTCGCGAACAAACTGATAGGCGAAGGATGGTCTTCCCTTTTCTTATGTGGCAAGAGTGTGCGGGGTCAGTGGTTGTTGCCTCGTGGTTATCTCAAACAGGTTGTGGCCTTAAGACTCAGTCTTCTGCAGATTGTAACAAAACTGTGTCACATCAAGGAGCTTCACCCAATTTTTCATATTGGCACTAACAAAATGCCTAAGGTACTTCTCAAGTATCCCGTTGATGCGCTCTGTTTGCCCATCTGTCTGCGGATAGAAGCTTGTTGAAAACAGCAAATCAGAGCCAAGTAGCCAAAATACTTCACACCAGAACTTGCCCGTGAAGCGAGCATCGCGATCACTCACAATGCTCTTTGGTATGCCCTAGTGTTTCACCACATGCTTTACGAATAACTCTGCAGGGCACTCCTTAGAAGCTGGGATAAAGGTGACATACTTTGAGAAATGATCCACCATAACTAAAATAGAACTGAGGCCCTCTACCTTTGGCAGACTAACAATAAAGTCCATGGAGATGTTATCCCAAGGACGTTCTGGAATTGGTAGAGGCTCAAGGAGACCGACAGCCTTTTGGTTTGTCCTCTTATCTTGTTGGCAGATGAGGCATGTCCGCACATACCCCTCAACATCGTCTCTCATCTGCGGCCAATAGTAGCCGAGCTCAAGAAGTGCTAAGGTCCGCTCCTGACCAGGATGGTCGGCCTATAGTGTATCATGGCACTCCTTAAGTAGTTCTCAGCGAAGGCTTCCCCACCGCGACACGAAAATGCATCCCCCTTTTGTTACAAGAAGGTCATCCTGTAGCCAAAATCGCCGAGTATTCCCTGTCTGCGTCAGAGAAACAAGGTGTTATGCAGTCGGATCCTGCTGCGTACCTTCGCGGATGCGGCTCAGCAATGCGCCTCCAAGTGCACTTCAGAAAGCTCTGCACGCATAGCGGTCAGTTCAACCCTACGGCTCAGGGCATCCGCCACAACATTGGTCTTTCCAACCTTGTACTCCAAGTCAAAGTCGAACTCAACCAAAAACATTTGTCATCGAGCTTGTTTAGGCGTTAACTTTTTTTGCGTCTGAAAATAGCTTGTGGCCACATTGTCCGTCTTGACGACGAACTTAGCACCCAAGAGGTAGTGCTGTCAGGTCCTGAGGCAATATACAATGGCAGTCATCTCACATTCATGCACTGTGTAACGCCTTTCTGCATCTTTCAGCTTGTGACTCTCATATGCGATCGGATGGCCATCTTGCATAATAACTCCGCCAATGACAAAGTCTGAGGCATCCGTATGGACTTCAAAGGGTCTCGAATGATCAGGCAGTCGCAGCACTGGCTCCCTCACTAAGGATTTCTTCAAGCCATTGAATGCATCTTGGCACGCTCCTGTCTAGAGTCATACTCGATTCTTCTTTAACAAATCTATGAGGGGCGCAACAATGATGGAATAGCCTTCGATGAAACGTCGATAATAGTTTGTCAAACCGAGGAATGACTGCAATTCTGACACTTTGCTTGGCGGAACCCATTCCTTGATGACCCTTATCTTCTGCCCATCCATACCCAGCACACCACGCCCCACAACGTGGCCAAGGAAACTAATCTCCTCCTGCCCGAAGAGACACTTCTCTCGTTTGACACAGATGTCATTCTCCTAAAACACCTAAAACATTGTTCGCAAGTGTCCGATATGTTCCTCCATGTTGCTGCTGTAAACCACGATATTATCCAGGTAGACTACCACGAACTTGTCTAAGTAAGGGTAGAAGATCTGGTTCATTAAAGTTGTGAATGTGGCTGGAGCATTTGTCAACCCGAATGGCATTACTAAGAATCCGTAAGCACCATAGCGGGTGACGCAAGTTGTCTTCGGCTCATCACCTTCAACAATCATCACCTGCCAGTAACCCGATCACAGATCTAGCTTGGAAAAGATACAGGCACTGCCTAGCTGATCGAACAAATCCGCTATCAATGGCATTGGGTACTTGTTCTTCACTGTGACCTTGTTCAAAGCACGGTAATCCACACATAACTGTTTGGAGCCATCATGTTTCATCTAAAAAAGGACTGAGGCACCAAATGGGGCTTTTGATAGACAAACAATGCATGTGTCAAACATCTCGTCTAGCTGCCTGCGCAGCTCCTTCAGTTCAGTTGACCCCATACGGTATGGAACCATTGCGGGAGGCTTCACTCCCGGGGTCAACTCAATCTTGTGGTCGACCTCACGTCTTGGCAGAAGACGCTTTGGCAATTTTGGAGGCATCACCCCCCGAAACTCCTCCAATAGTGGGGTTAGGGTCGGCGGCACTACTGCTTCTACCTTCCCTTCTTCTGCGTGCATTGCCACTAAGAATGTCTGCTCCCCATGCTTAACACCCTTCTTCAGTTGCATTGTCGATAACACTGAATACTTGCTTGTCTATGTAAGGCACTGCAATGTGTGAGACAGGTCTGACCACATGATCGTCAACGTGTAAAATTTTGGCAACATCATAACATTCTGGCTTCGCAGAAACTCCATACCCAAAATCATCTTGAAGTCGTCCAGGGACACCACAGAGAAGTTGGCTTTGCCGACCCAACTCCCCACTTGAATAGCCACGTCTCTTGTTTCACAAAGGATGGGCTTGGCCTCAGAGTTTACTGTCTTGATGGTCCTCTGCTTTGGCCCAGGCTTCAAGCCCAACTGTTCTGTCTCTTCCCGCGAGACAAAGTTGTGTGTGGCCCCATAGTCTATCATTGTTGAAGTAGACTTTTCATTCATAATGACTTTCAAGTACATAAGTTCCTTATTGACCCGCATGTTCTTAGCCGCGCAACTTTTAGTTGCGTTAATCGATCGCATGACCCCTATCCTTGGTTGCATCGCTTCAGTGTCACTGCATTCAGTATTGCTGCATTCTTCCTGTGAAGCATTGGCTTGCCCGTCATCCTTTACGAGGAGCTTTGGGTACTACCTGGCGATATGTCTATCACCGCAGAACCAGCATGTCACAACTGCACCCTTGTTTATGTTGTTATGCTTTGTGAAGTTATGTTTCTTTTCGGATTGATGATGTGTCGATGCCTCACCGTTATCATTGCGTTGCTCACCCTTCTTGCCTCCGTGATCAGGCTTCTTCCCGACTTTGGTTGATGGGGTGAAAGGCTTATGCTGAGTGTCAACTAAGCGCTCGATCGCCATATATGCATCTTCTAAAATACGGGGGTTGCTCCTTTCCACTTCAGACTATGCTCATGGCTGAAGTCCCATAATGAACCAGTTGAGCATGTCGTCTTCTAGCATGTTGGGTAACTCCAGCATAAGCTTCTGAAACGTTCTGATATAGTCTTGCAACGAACCAGAGTGTTTGAGCTCACGAATCATCTGGTATGCCTGTCTCTGCGCATTTCTTGGCATGAAGTAGTTACACAAATCCATTTTGAAGTCATCAAAGGTGTCTATCACACATTGACCCCTCTCCATGTCATTGTACTCCCGCCTCCACCAAGCGATAGCATCTCCATCAAGTAAGGCCGTTGCAACATTAATTCTCATATCTTCAAGGGTCACATTCTGGATATCCAAGTAGTCTTCTACTTGGAAAAAGTTCTCAAGGGCCTTGTTGTCACGAGAACCATTGAATTTTGCGGGTCTTGGCACATCAATCCTTGATGACCTCTCACCATTTCCGCCATTTAGGGTCACTGTCTGCTGCAACGTACGGTTCTTCAACTGAAGCTCCCCTACTTCAGTCTGCAAATCGGCCACTGTAGTCATCAACGAAGTGACCTGCCCCATTAATAAGGTTATCTGCTCTTGCAGGCTCGCCACCACATCATTCAGTCCATTGAATGATTCATATGCGGGTGAAATCGCTTCCTCATGCGAAGTCACCTCTTTCACCAGCTTGTTAACAGTTGCAACCAACTCTTCTTGGCCCTGAGGTGAACCCATCTCCTCAGCTTCGGCAACTGCCTTGCTTTTGATGTTGCGCAAGTTTTGATAAGGTGCCACGATGTCTTGCTCACAAATCGCAGCCTGTCGACGTGTCTGTCGACACCGACTCCGGAGTCCCTTCCCCAATACGAGAACGGGCTCTGGTACCACTTGTCATGGGTCTATTTCCTTCAATGGGCCAGCGCGGTGCAACGGTCCCTCCTCACCGCCACAAGCCTACTTATCAGCTCGCTTGCCAGTCGCGAAAGCTTGTAATCAGAGTGCAAGAGAGCAAGAGAGAATTGAGGGAGAGAAATTGTAATCACAAGAAGCAATCACAACGAGACTGAACAAAAGAAAGCTCAACACATTTACTTTATTCACAATTTTTCCTGCAGGCTATTACAGTTCAAGTATACGGGTTGCCCCTTCGGGGTATTGATTTATCTAAATCGGGCAGCTTACATCAGACTCAATAATAGCAAAACAGACTCTAAGCGCAACTGTACAATGTAAGTCGCAAGGGAACAATTGTAGTGTTTTGCATATGCTTTTGAAAATTATATGAAAATCGCCTTTTTGGCTTGCGTCTTGCAAGACGTTTCTCTTTTTCCCTCAGCTGAAGAGAGGTTCTTCAGCATAAGATCGCGGGATCCTTCTCACTATGCCATTTTGGCTCACGCAAGTGCTGCAAAGCACTTGAGTATGCTTGGGCCATCGACGATGTGTCATCAACGATGTTGGTGTAGGTGTACGCCCGACGAGCCAAAGAACTGGTCGATGGTCTAGGGTCTTTCTCGTTCCCCCTTCACCAAAGAAGGTTTACAACATTGAGCTAATCAATCACACGATTCAAACTTCTGAAGCTCATCATTCAATCATGCACGAGTGCTACATTCCGATAAACACTCATTTCCATTGAGTTTGTACATCTTACGTGGTGAGTTATCGTTACCGCGAAACCCCCATCGCAAGTAACTCATCGCTTTCGAGTTGGCCTTGCCGACTCACTACTTTAGCGTATGGATGCCCACAGGTGCCTACGCTATCGTTGGTTAACAACATGTTGTCGGGAAGACTCCTAATGGATTGAAGAACGCAGGTCACTCGCGACTCCATAGCCTTTGGAGGCTTCAAACCCTACAGTGTTGTTTCCCCCCTTGTGCATATGCTTGACAAACTCTACTGCATTGCACTGCACACACACCGTAGCCTTTCCACGCACTTGCATAGCGCACAACGTTGCCCTTGCAACCTGTCGCACGCATAGCATCGCCCATGCGATTTTTGCCCACTGTGTGTTGCGCTGCACGGTCGCGCACGTGTCTGCAGCACACACCCTGTGCACTACGTTGTTGTGTTGCACCCTTCACATGCTACACCCTGCATGCCGCACTTCAACCTGCGTGCGCTACGCCCTACATGTTGTGTTGTTGCCCTACGCACTGTGTTCCCTTGTTGTGCCCTGCGTGTTACGCCCTACGTGCGCTACCCCCTCTGCACTACGCTGCCATGATGTGTCCTGCATGTTGCGCCCTCTGCGTCGCGTCTTCTGCACTGCCCCCGTGCGCCCTGCGCAATCTACATCCCGCACACCCTGCACCCTGCGCACTCTGCATCCTATGTGCCCTGCGCCCTACATAGCCTGCTTCCTGCAAGCCCTGCACGACCTGCAACCTATTGCAGCAAACAACAGCCTCATCACTGCAACCTCCCTTCACCAACGTTGGCATTTGGTAAGCACTTCTTCATTCCTTTGAGCGAACACTTGTGTGTGCTAAGGGTGGCTCTTGTGAGGTTGTAAATCGAGCCTGCGCACTTGTGTATTGAACTTGTATCCCTATCTCTGGCTAGACGAAACTCATCCAACAAGCATTTTATCTTTCTTACGTGAGTTATTTTTGCTTTTTGTCATTTGCGCACTTGCACACACTCACGTTGGCACTGACTACTCGAGCCCAACGCCGCGAGTTGCGAGACTTGATCGGCCTTAAGCTTGAATATCATTCTGCTACCCGACAAAACAAAAATTCCTCAAAACTCAATCATAGACCATCGGATCCTAGGAATATGGCTGCACTAGTTGGTATCAGAGCAATGGATGGTCTAGCGGTTCCTCATGAGAGTGAACGAGTTCTCATAGCCCCGTTCGGTGCCTCTCAAGTTGACATGATAGGTCACTTGGTTCGCTCGAACCAAGAAAGGAATAACAGCATCGATCGACTTGAGGATTTGATGGCCAACCTTGCCACGAGCCTAAATGGACGACAAAGTCATGAGAGAGAGTCGCCCCATTATAGGCAAGTCCCCTATATGTGATCTCCTATGCATGAATATGATAATGAATCGGTGAGGAGTCAATCACCATGAGAACGCACATGGTAGGATAGGCACAACATCTATAGGCGCAAAATCAAGGTAGACTTGCCTACCTTTGATGGATGGAATGCTAGAGATTGGCTCTACAAAGCCAATCATTACTTTTTGTGCGCCAACACTCTATGGAATGTCTGTGTTGATGAGGCCGTTTCTAAAATTGAAGAAAGTGCCATACATTGGTTCCATTGAAAGGAACTTATGCATGGTCAACCTTCTTGGGACCAGCTCCAACATGCTATAATAAAGAAATTTGGCTCATCCTCCTTGGTCAATCACGATGTTGCTCTCAAGTTGGTGGGTCAGGACGGGTTCTGGTAAATAGGTAAACGGGTCGACGAGCCACTACCGGGCAGTGCTCTAGTCCCTGCCATCCATCTTCGTCTGGAAAGCCGACCGGCTCCACCAGATCGTCACCATCGTCTCCAAGACCGCAAAGCAGTCGCTAAAGAGGAAGGGACTCCACTTCCCACCCTGGCGGAAGCCCGAGTACATGCGCACCAAATGGCTCTCCACCTACGAACGGACGAAGCCGAGCCAGGGCGAAGAGGACAAGGTCGCCACCACCATCATCGTGAAACCCTCTGGCCTCTCTACCACCAGATGTTCTGACGAGTTTGAGTTGCGCTTTAGCGACAATCTCGGCCAGGGAAAGGACACCACTGGTGGTGGTGGTCAGATGAGGGTGGTGGTGACGGAGTGGAAGTCGTCGGCGATCAAGCCGAAGAGTGCCCACAAGGAAGGCAAGATCGTCACCGGATTAGCCTCCGTTCTCCAAGAGAAACCCTAAATCCCTAATCAAGTATTCAAAAGAAAAAAGGACCCAAAGGTAAATGGGTAAAAAGGTTGGCGAGTCGGGTTCGGGTAAACGGGTTGACCTGCCCACCTAACTCGTTTATTAAATGGGTCAGACGAGTTGGCAGGTTGGCATACCCCTAACACGAACCTGACCAGTTTAATAAACGGGTTAGGCGGGTCGACTCGTTTACGACACGAACCCGTTTAAGCTGAACCCGAACCCGCCTAAGAAGCAAGTTGGCGGGTCGTGTCAAAAATTGCCACCCTTAGTTGAAATCTATTTGAGATGTTTTGCGAGCACCAAACCCAACATCAGGACCTTGTGCTTGTCTCAAGCGGAGTATGCTTATAATACGAGTCATCACTCTCCCATTGAGATGACTCCCTTCGAGGTTGTATCCGGTTATTCTCCTCCTGAATTGATCACATATGAACATGATAGTAGTCCTATTTTTTAGATTGATTGTGCCTTGAAGTCACATGATGAAATTTTGCAGATCCTCAAGAGCAATATGGCTCGTGCTTAAGTGAGGATGAAGAATCAGTTCGATAAGGAAAGAATGAACTGAGTCTTTGAGGTAAATGATTGGGTTTGGCTTAAAAAGACTTGGGCTCATAAACAATGTAGCATGCATTCCCAAAAACATTCTAAGTTGGTGTCGCATTATTATGAACCTTTCCAAATCAAAGCCAAGATCGAGAGAGCAACCTATAAATTGAGGTTGCCTAAAGGGTCAAAGATACATCTTGTATTCTCTGTCGTAGCTAAAGTTGCATATTGGGAATCTGACCCAAGAAATTGTTTTGCTGAAAAAAAGAGCACAACTAATCTGAATCATCTGTCGAATGGTGAGAAGGAAAGGTGAACGATTGGTCAATCAGCTCAAAATCGAATGGGATATTGATGGAGAAACTTTTATTTCATTAATGGAAGACGAAAAGATTCAAGACAAACATCCAGACTTTCCCTTTGAGGACAAAGGATAGTGGAAGCATGTTGGATTGATGTGTCTGCGCTACATTCGGACCACCGCAGACTTCATTGAACGTCGTCACACCCTCCTTCGAATCAAAGCAGTCCCTCCTTGTTGCGTCGGATTCGCCACATCGGGATCACTGTCAACCCCAGTGCGTGCCACCACCGCGGTACTTAACCGCGTTTAACAGTCAAAACTCATCCTCCAGAATGCCCCACATACGTGGAGCAGCCATAGAAGACCAACTGGTCCCGCACCATCAGCGCACCATTCCACGTGGCCACCATCGCGCACACTGCGTGCGCACTGTGCGCAACGCAACAACAATTGCACTATAGCGCACTCGCATGCAACACATAGCAATGAGTGCCATGTGCATTGGCTGCGCACAACAACGGTTACTCCGTTGCACGCACTGGTCGTGCACAAGCCTCGCGCGACAACATAGCACATTTGAATTTCAAACGCATCGCGATGCGTGCTAGCCGAGCACGACAACAATTATGTTGTTGCACGTGTGATTTATGCATGATAGCTTCGAATGTTTGAATTTCGAACGTAGCACGCTTTTCATGTGTCGCTTTGCACCACACATGGTGCGGCAAAGGCATTGCACGACTGTGTGTGCCTCTGTTGCTTGCATCATGCAGCCCTCCAGCATGTGGCGACGATTGCCGCATCATTTGGGCGTGCTTTCACCCTTGGTGCCTTTTTTCGCTTTTGAGCATTTAAATTCCAAGAAGGCTTATTTAAGCCAGTATTGTAGTGTTTTGCATATGCTTTTGAAAATTATATGAAAATTGCCTTTTTGGCTTCTGTCTTGTGAGACATTTTTCTTTTTCCCTCCGCTGAAGAGAAGTTTTTCAGCACAAGACCGTGAGATCTTTTTCATTGTGTCATTTCAACTCACGCAAGTGTTGCGAAGCATTTGGGTCTGCTTGGGCCATCAGTGGCATGTAATCAACGACGTTGGTGGAGTAGGCATACACCCAGCGAGCTAAGGAACCAGCCGACAGTCTAGGGGCTTTCTCGTTCCCCCTTCACCAAAGGAAGTTTACAGTGAGTTGTTTTCACGAAACTCTCATCACAAGTAACTCATCGCTTTTGAGTTGGCCATGCCGACTTGCTACTTTAGAGTACGGACTCCCACGGGTGCCTACGCTATCGTCGGTTAATGGCACGTTGCCTGGAAGACTCCTAACAGATTGAAAAAATGCGGGTCACACGCGACTCCATAGCCTTTGGAGGCTTCAAACCCTCCAGTGTTGTTTCCCCCCTTGTGCATGTGCTTGACAAACTCTACCGCACTTTCCGCGCACTTGCATAGTGCACAACGTTGCCCTTGCAACCTATCGCACACACAACATCGCCCGCACGACTGTCGCCCGTTGTGTGTTGCGTTGCACAGTCGTGCACGCGTCTACAGCACACATCCTGTGCATTGTGTTTTCGCGTTGTGACCTGCGCAAGCTATGGCCTGCACGCTGCGCTATTGCCCTACGCACTGTGTCGCCATGTTGCGCCCTTGCTGCACCCTGCGTGTTGCACTGCCACGTTCCACCCTGTGTGCCCTACCCCTGCGCACTACGTTGTGGCGTTGCGCTCGTGCGCCTTGTGTGCTGCCCTGTGCGCTGCCCCATTGCTGCATCCCGTGCACCCTGCGCAGTCTGCATCCTGTGCGCCTGCACAACCTGCAACCTACTGCAGCAAACAACAGCCTCCTCGCTGCAACCTCTCTTTGCTAACGCTGGCATTTGGTAAGCACTCAATCATTCCTTTGAGCGAGCACCTACATATGCTAAGAGTGGTTCTTGCGAGCTTGTAAACCAGGCCTACACGCCTGTATATTGAACTTGTATCCCTAGCTTCGGCTAGACAAAGCCCATCCAACAAGCCTTTTATCTTTCTTGCGTGAGTTGTTTTTGCTTTTTGTGGTTTGCGTACTTGCACACACTCACGCTGGCACCAACAAGCGGATTGGGCAAGGCCATAAGAAGGGAGATCTCTACTACATGAACAACTTGAAACTTCTCACTAACTTATTTTGTAATCATGTCCAAGATAAAAATATTGAAACTTGGCATCAAAGACTTGGACATCCAAGTTTCTAAAAAATGTACTCCTTTCCCTTTGGAAAGAAATTTTGTAATGAGAAACATTTTGTTTGCAAGAATTGTATTTTTGGAAAAATGAAATCCACTCATTTTCCAAATAGAACATTTGTGTCCAAAAGACCTTTTGAATTAGTCCATTCGGATGTTTGGGGTCCTTCTCCGGTCATATCAAAAGGAGGATACTCCTATTATGTTACTTGCATTGATGACTACACTCGATATGTGTGGATTTATTTTCTCAATCTAAACTCTGAAGTCTTTAATTTCTTCAAAAAATTTCATATGATTGTCAAAAATCAATTTTCAAGTAATATCTCCACTCTTCGATCTTATTCAGGTGGAGAATATCTATCAAATGAATTTCAAGAATACTTGGAAACAAATGACATTTGTCATTAAAGGTCATGTCCTAAGACTCCTCAACAAAACGGTTCAACCGAAAGAAAGCATAAACACATTTTGGAAACCAATAGGACTTCTCATTTCCAAAGAAATTTCAAAGTGTTATTGGGCCAAAGCCGCCTTAACTTCAACCTATTTGATAAATAGAATGATATCCTCATCCCTACAAAATATATCTTCATATGAAAAACTATTTAAAAGAACACCCGATTTTAATAGATTAAGAATTTTTGGTTGTAAATGTTTTGTCCTTACACATAAAAGAGATAAGTTATCTCCTAAAGCTATTGAATGTGTGTTCTTAAGATACAGAGAAAATAAAAAAGGTTTTAGATGCTTCAACCTTAAAAGCAACAAACTATATATATCTAAAGATGTTACATTTTTAGAAAATGAAAACGGCTTTGAGAAAAATAAAGATAGTGATGAAAGCGAATATGCGTTCTTATTTGATCTTCTCTCTCAAGAAGATGTGACTCCTCACAAAGAGAAAGTTTCTAATGATTTAGAGGATATTCCTCTTAATAATATTGAAAATGAAAGTAATGATTTTGAAAATAGATCAATTCAAACCTATGTTAGGCATGGTCAACAAGTTCCCATAAGTGCTCTAGAAAAATATTCTCAAGGTTCCAACATAGAAAAAACCTCTTTAAGGAGATCCGGTCGAATCTCCAATCCTCCTAATATGTTTGTTTCCTATGAGTCTCTAACACCTAAGTATAGGGCATGTATAATTGCATTACACTCTTATCATGAACCGTCACATTATAATGAAGCCAAAAACATTCCTCAGTGGGTTGAAGCCATGAAACTGGAACTTAGTGCCCTTGAAAAGGCTAAAACTTGAGAAATAACCTCATTACCCACTGGAAAGAAATCTATTGGATGTAGATGGGTCTTCAAAATTAAAACTAAAAGTGATGGATCATTAGAACGTTATAAAGTTAGGATGGTAGCCAAAGGATATGCTCAAGAATACGGTATAGACTATGAAGAAACATTCGCTCCCGTAGCTAGAATGACTAGTGTTAGGACTCTTATTACGATTGCATATGTTAAAAATTGGCCTATCTATCAATTAGATGTTAAGAACACATTTCTTAAACAAACAAACAACAACTACGCCTTCATCCCAAAACGATTGGGGTCGGCGATATGAACCAACAAAGAAAATCATTTTGGGTCTTCCACATGAATCCTTCTCCTCCAATCATTTCTATCCAATGCCATGTCATCGGTGAGGTTCAAAGCCTTCATATCCTTTTCTATCATCTTCATCCAAGTCTTCCTAGGCCTACCCCGACCTCTTTTAACTAATATATTTTCCCATTTCTCCATCCTTCTAACCGGAGCATCATTAGGCCTTCGCCGAATATGTCTAAACCATGGTTGTCAGTTGAGGAAGCGGGAGCGAGAAGCGATACGGGAAGCGGGAGCGGGAAGCGAGGCACTTTCAAAATTTTAGGAAGCGGGGAAGCGTGGGACCACTTAGGACCGATTCGGGAAGTGTCTCGAAAGCGACCTAGGAAGCATCTCAGAAGCGAGGGGGAAGCGAAAAAAATAAAAAATACAAAAAAATTAAAAAAAAAAAAAACAGGAGAAGCGAGGGGGAAGCGTGGGGAAGCGAGGGGGAAGCGAGGAGGAAGCGTGGGGGAAGCGTGATGGGAAGCGCGCTTCCCATTAAAGGGAAGTGCGTTCCCCATTAAAGGGAAACACGTCCCCCATTAAAGGGAAACATGCTTCCCAAAAAAGGGGGACACTTCCCCCCACGCTTCGGAAGCGAGACGTTTCGCGCTTCCGAAGCGCGTTTCGGGGAAGCGCGCTTCCCCTTTTAGCTAGGCGCTTCCGGTAACCCTGGTCTAAACCACCGTAAACGATTCTCTCTCATCTTATTTTCAATGGGTGCAACACCTACCTTCTTATGTATCTCCTCATTCTGAATCTTATCTTTTATTGTATTTCCACACATCCATCTAAGCATACGCATCTCAGCTATACTCATTTTTTTAATATGATGTCTCTTGGCAGCCCAACATTTCGTACCATATAGTAAAGTGGGCCTAGTAGTCGTCCTATAAAACTTTCCCTTCAACCGCAATGGCATTCTATGATCGCACAACACTCTAGTTGCACTTTTCCATTTCATCCACCCAACCTTTATCCTATGTTTTACATCTCCATCAATTCCTCCATACTTTTGAATGATAGACCCCAAATATTTGAAACAATCATCCACTGGTATTTCTTGCTCACCAAGCTTCACTACACTCTCATCACTACTTCGTTGCTTACTAAACCAACATTCCATATATTCTGTCTTACTCTTACTCAAAGCACAAAGTATCATTATCCTCAACAGAAGCGGAGTATTGTGCAATGACCACTATAACCATGGAGCTGTTAGAAAGTGACTTTGAATACATTAGGTTCAATAAAGAACTCATACACATGCACATGAAGTGCGAATAAACCCATTAAAGGGAACAACACAAGCACATAATGTGCTAACACATAAACTCACACAAGGGGTAAAAATATGACATAAAGTCATAAGTTGAATATTATTGAAGAAGAAGGAAGAAGGGGGTATAAACCCCACACAATGGAGCATAAGCTCCTCTAAGGAGTTAAGAATACAAAGGGGGAGACCCCTATTTATAACACAAGAGAGGGGCCACCAAGGGGGCTCCCAAAGGAGTCGTTGGGAGCCCCCAACGGTCACATTTGTGACCATTGGGGGCTCCCCAACGACTCTTTGGGGAGCCTCCCTAGGTGGCGCAAACCACAAAAAAGGGAAAAATAAAAAAGAAAATTAAAAATAAAATTACAAACATATTCCAAATGGAATATGCGTAAAAATTGTGAAATGTCTAAACTACCCCTATGCCTATAAATAGATAAATATATATTTTATATATATATATATAATTAGGATAATACATATGCATATATACCATATATGAATATGTATTATCCTTTATATATATAAAATATATATATAATATTACAATTGTCGAATGATACATTTTAACACCCCCCCCTCAAGCTTTGCGTGGGGGAACGAAAAGATTGAAGAAAGCAAGAGGAAGAATCTCAAGGCTTCAAGAGCCTTCAGGACGAATGTCATTGTAAATGTCTCCCTCCAATGTCTTTAACGATAAGCACCTTCCATGATCTATCCAAGGTACTTCTTTTCCTCTTATCTTCAAGATCCTGAGGAGCAACAACAAAGAACAAGTAAAAAATATCTTTGCACTTCACTCAAAAAGGAACATTCCTAACAAGGTGCAAAATTTATGCATAATGGGATAATTACTTTAGCATGAAAAGAAAATTTAGAAAACCAAAGTTTTCAAAATCATATATCATGTTTAAAGAGTGAGCAGAAACATATTGCATAAATGCATAATGCATTCATAAGGTTCAATATTGGACAAACACAACCCCATAATGGGGGAATAACAAAATAGTCCACTAAGAGACATCACAATAATCCTACGAAGAGGCACAAGCAACATATATTTTATTGAATGAGATTCTAAAAGGTCATAAAGAGCATATGCATATATTATTATGAAATGAATTAATACGTAAAGAAATCATTAATGAACATGCTTCAAACATGTAATGAAGTGTCAAACAAGAGAAACGAAGTCTCCAAGCATACTTTAGACAAAAAATAAACACAAGAGTTCACAAGGTTTTAAATCCATTTACGAGGCAAAACGAATAGTGTTATTTGAGTAGAGAATCTTACTCATTTAGGAAAATCTCACTCAATTGACAAAAAGGACACATTTTGCATACAAAAGTGGCCAAAATACCATAAGCACTTAATATATAGATTAAATGCCAAAAAATCAACTTGATTTTAAAATATGCATATCAAAAATATGATTCACTTGAATATCTTAAAACACAAGTCATGAATGAAATTTTGCAAATTTCAACAATAGTTCATCCATTACAAACAACTACCTCATTAGTCCTCCAAAACCCATAAATCAAGTGTATAAGCTACTATATCAAGAATATAAATATAATGTCATTAAAGGCCAAAGACACACACAAAGGTGTGCAAAAGAATCTCTTGTCTACATATAATAATACTTGAAATGAGTGCATCTACGACAAGAACAAGAGAATACACGTCAACATGGACCAAAAGCATCTCTTGTCTACGTAAAAATACACTCAAAACCAAGTATGTCCAGCTACTAGAACAAGAGTAACAAGTCAACCATGGGCTAAAATACAATACATCTCTTGTCTACATAAGATGACACTTGAAATGAGTGAAATAAGTCAACCATGGGCATACATCTCAGCAACTAGAGCAAGGACACAAACGCCAACATGGACTAAAATCACACACCATGGTGTGAATCAACGTGCCTTGTCTACATAAAATAACACTCAAGACAAGTGTGTTCAGCTACTAGACCAAGAGAGCAAAAGCCAACAAAGGGCTACCAACACACGAAGGTGTAATAAAATTCTTGTCTACATATGATGACACTTAGATAAGGGGCATAAAAGGAGAAGACTTTTGAGGTAATCAAACTTGTAATGACAAACATATATATAAATCAAACCTTGAATCAATAAAACAATATTCTTCAAAAAAGAATACCCATAAAAATAATATTTTGGAATAAACTATGTAAAAGTATCTTCAACAAGATACAACAACCGATAGAACAATATTCTTGAAAATAAATGTGTGAACATACGCACACCAAAAACATATGAAACACTTGTGCACAAAATCACAAATGTGCAAATGCACTCATAATTTTCATAAACAATGGAAGGTTGGGCAATAATCCCTAAAACATTGATTTCAATATACCTTAAAACATTTTAAGGTTTCAAACATCATATATCCATCAGATTTATATATAAATAAGAGCATCCATAAGATCAATGGCCAACATCAAACTAGTGACACACTCATATACCAAATCATTCTAGAGTCTCAAGGTGCCCATAACTCACCTCAACCCCCATCTATAATATGGTAAGTGGACAACCTAAAAAGACATAACAACGAGTGTCACACTCATAATTAGAGATCATATACCAAATCATTCTAGAGTCCCAAGGTGCCCATAACTCACCTCAACCACCATTTATAATATGGCAATTTGGACAATCTAAAATGATATAACACGAGGTGCCCATAACTCACCTCAACAAACATCTCTAACAAAACAATAATAAGGCCAAAACAATGATGCATTAAAGAAACATGTGATGGACAAATATAAATGCCACAAAAAGGCAATAAACACTTTAGGAATTATTTTTCAAAGAAAAGAGGACCGATTAAAAATTGAATCAAAGGTCCAATATAATCAATCACAATAATATGCTTTATAACAACAATTTTGCATAAACATGAATTATGCTTAATCTTCAAAAGAAGTCATTTATACAAAAAAAACTTATTATGCAACTAACACAATTATGAAATATTAAGCAACATCATGCGTAAGAACCGATTTGGAATAATCAACAAGCCTCAACTATGATAGATATAAAGTACAATTAAATGCATACCAAATTATAATAGATGCACTTTTATGCAATGCAAGATTTTTAAATGACAATAATCTTGAATAAGCAAATAACAAACTTAGGCCAATATAGGCATTCATAAAGATGGTGAAGTTTGAAAAATCTTATGAAATCCACTATTGTAACTTAAAAAATGATGCTCACAACCAATCTCAAAAGATCCACAAAGGGTTACAAGTATTAATGAATCGTTGAAGGATATTATGCAAGGAAAAAGATACTCACAAACAATCTTCTCACAACAACCATGAAATCTTCATAAAAGAGTATATACTCACAAGAAGATTATAAGGACCGAAAGGCTCTTTAAAGAGAGCTCAAAACACACAAAATTCCCAAAGAAGGGGGAAACTCCACTAAAGTGAGAGAAATTCCAACAAAAAAGAATAATAGATTTGTTAAAAAAACCTTATGATAAAGTAAGATTGTACTATGGCATAAATCTATAAAATTAAACATTTATTGAGGAAAAATTCAAAAGCTTTTAAGTTTTATCAAAAAACATGACTTAATAGATTATTATGAACTCCTAATGTAATAAGTACGCAATAAACATTAGTGAAGACCATAAATTTTATAATAAGACAAGCTCTTTAAATCAAATTGAAAAATCTTTTAAGAGTATAAAGATGCAAAGAAAATCACCATATTCCATAAGACTATTTTAAATCTTAATTCAACCGGAATTATATAAAAAAAAAAAATTCTTAATTAAATGTTGCTCATATAAAAAGGACACATTGGGTAAGTGAATCAAAACTTATTAAGGAATTCAGCATTTTTCGAAAAACTACATCTCACAAACATTTTAATCTTAACATACCTTTCTTTAAAGACTTATCATATATAAAAGGTATTCTTATAAACAAAGTTAGACTTAAAATATAAATTCAAGGCTCCAATGGTCATAAATCTTTACCGACCCATTAAGTTTTGGGCAATCATATATCTAATTTTTTGCCAAACAAGTTATCATTTTCAAATTTTTCAAAGAAAAACATACGAAAAAGTATGTATACGAAAAAGATTCAATAGAGTATCAAGTAACTCAAAATTTTATAAAAAGACATAATGACAAAGAGTACACATAAAAAAAATATATTAAATTCTTCATACAATACTTAAGGAAATAGGATGCATACCTAATAACTTTAAGAAAGAAAAGAGAGAGAAATAAATACTTCACCATTTTTCTTTAAAAATTTCTTGAATACCACGCTTCCCGATGCACCAAAGAGCAACTCGATCTCAACCTTGCTCTGATACCATGTTAGAAAGTGGCTTTGAATACATTAGGTTCAATAAAGAACCCATACACATGCACATGAAGTGTGAATAAACCCATTAAAGGGAACAACACAAGCACATAATGTGCTAACACATAAACCCACACAAGGGGCAAAAATATGACATAAAGTCATAAGTTGAATATTATTGAAGAAGAAGAAAGAAGGGGGTATAAACCCCACACAATGGAGCATAAGCTCCTCTAAGGAGTTAAGAATACAAAGGGGGAGACCCCTATTTATAACACAAGAGAGGGGCTACCAAGGGGGCTCCCAAAGGAGTCGTTGGGAGCCCCCAACGGTCACATTTGTAACCGTTGGGGGCTCCCCAACGACTCTTTGGGGAGCCTCCCTAGGTGGCGCAAACCACAAAAAAGGGAAAAATAAAAAAGAAAATAAAAAATAAAATTACAAACATATTCCAAATGGAATATGCGTAAAAACTGTGAAATGTCTAAACTACCCCTATGCCTATAAATAGATAAATATATATTTTATATATATAATTAGGATAATACATATGCATATATACCATATATGAATATGTATTATCCTTTATATATATAAAATATATATAATATTACAATTGTCGAATGATACATTTTAACAGGAGCTTGTGTGGCTTAAAAGTCTCCTCAGTGATATGGGCATAATCATCTTTACTCCTTCGAAGATGTGTTGTGATAACAAGAGCGTCATTTATATTGCAAGCAATCACACCTTCCATGAGCGTACTAAACACATAGAGATGGGCTGCCACTATGTTCGAGATGAGTACCTAAAAGGAACCATAGCACTGCCTTACGTCACATCCGAGTACCAATTGGCGGACTTCTTCACTAAAGTCCTTGTTGCTCCTCGTTTTATGTTTCTTCTCAACAAGCTTTCGGTTGTATCCCCGTAAAGCTTGAGGGAGGGTGTTAAAATACATGTAATCAATATATATATAGGTATATTCATCCATACCCGATAAGGGGTATTTCTGTAAATTCGCCCAATAAGGGCATTGTAATCTTTTTTACCTTTTTCCTTCTTTCTTTTATTTTTCCTTTTTTTCTTATTTCTTATTTCCCTTTATATTTTTTGTGCATTAAATGCACCCTCATTGAGGGGGCCAACGACACCTTGTTGGGACTCCCAATGGTGCCTCTCTCTCTCCTTTCTCTAACTCACTCTCACTCCTCTATTGCCTATAAATAAGTGGGGTCTCCCCCTTTGTAATGTGTGGCTTCTTGAAGCCTTCTTGTGCTTTTATAAGATTTTATGCTTTCAAGCCATTGTTGGCTTTTGTGTATGTCCTCTTTTGGACTTGTTCTTTGCTTTCTATGTGTGAACCTCCATTGTAGGACATATATTTCTTTTCCGCATATTTCATTACAGAAACATATTGCAATTCCAATCCTTTCCTTTTTCTTTTCAATGGAGTCCATAAAAAGGCAATTTTTCCTCCAATCTAATGAGTTACAAAGGGAAGGATGAAATATATGTTTTGCTTCACTTTCTTCCAAGGAAAAAAACATAAAAGAAAAAACCTTCTCATTGAATCTAATCATTTACATAATGACACAATATATGAATAACAATAATTTAACTGAGGTGGAAAAGCAATTTTTCTACAGAAAAAAATGTTCACACAAACTAAAAGATAATCCAGTGGGTGCATCAGTTTAAGATTTACATACCTCAAAACCTAGGATGGAAAAGCAATGCTTTCTCACAGAAAAAAAAATGTGTTCATCACAAACTAAAAGATAATCCAGTTAAAGTCTTAGTGCATCAGTTTAAGATTTATATACCTCAAAACCTAGGACTGTAAGTTTTTATTCATCTACAGTCGGTACACAGCTCTTAAAAATCATATAATGCTGATGCTTCCTTTGCTTTTCTTTAGATAAGACATCCATTAGTACTCTCCTTCCTGGATATCTCAGCAATGAGGCACAATCCTATTTTCTGAAGTGCCGAATATACATTTACAATTTTGAATGATTAGAAGGATACAACTTGAACTCACCTTCCAAAGCAAGTCTGCCTTTCTGAAACTTTTGGCCATTTGTTTCACCCACAGCATGCTCAACTTTCACACATTTGAAGGGAATCCGGTAGCCAGTTTCACTGCAATGGTACTTTACATCATTCTGCAAGAAATTTCTATCAGAAAATTAAATGATAGTGATAATGAGGAATCAGATATTACCATGCCCATAACAAATGGAAACTGAAATTATATATTTTAAGAAGTGATTAAGCGGCAAACCAGAAGCTACCCTTTCTTAAACATCTTTACACAAAAAAAATGGACATCCAAACTAGATAGAAAGCTCTTCTCTACATAATCTAAGCAATCAAAGTTTACTTCATGTGATAGTGATACTAAACCTTGGAGCCTTAGTGACAATGAATACTAAAATCCAAGAAAATAATATTGCAGGACATCTATAGTTTTGAAGGTAATAACCCCATGGCATTGTTGCGCATGTGATTGTACTATGTATTTTTTCGTATTTAATTGTGTGAGAATCATATGCAATATTATTATCTATAAATGCAGTTTAGGAAAACTGTAACTTAATCAATATTAAAACCATGATAAAATACCATCCTCCCTATTGCAGTATGGATTGGTCAATTCTTGGAGAATCTGACTTAAACAATTCAGGTCTCCTTGATTGTTGTTGTATCTCATACATGCAATTTTCTTTTCTTCTTTCTTTCACCTTTTCTTAATCTCAAACCAATTTTGTGTCTTTGTCCTTGTCATCTTTCTCCACCTAAATGATCAAAAAACTCCTGTCCTCTTATTTTTCTTGTTTTCTGTTCATGTCAATCTCTTCTTGACATTAATTTGTTTTTATTCAACAAAGTTCATACTCTCATTCCTTCCCCTTTTTTATCTTGTCATCCTTTCTTCTGTTATGCCCTGCTTCATAGCCCATAGACCTATCAGTTCAGCCCTCTTTTACAGTTTTTCTTTTAAAAGGCAAGCTGGGATTAGGCAGACGCCTACCAGTTATACAATGATACCATTGGGATTCGAACTTGCAATGTCCCAACACACGGTGACATGCACTAGCTGCTCCTACCAGATAAGTGGAGCCCCCATTGGTCCTCTTTCACAGTTTTTACCAAAAAGGAAATATATGTTATTTATTGCAACAAGTATATACCATAGTCACATCTATCAGCAATATTTTGAAAATATCGCGATATTATCGTGTTATGTTCATCAAACAATATTATAGGTAAAATATCGTGATATTTTGAAAATATCATCAATTTGATAATATTGCAATATTATCAATTATTGTTACTGTTTTTACTTATTTTCTACATCTTAAAAGTGTTTTTCTTCTTTATTTTGTATTTTTTACTTATTTGTTTTAGTGTATATATTTTATTAACTAAACATGATATTTTCTTACTTGTTTTTGTTATTATATATATGTTTTATTTTTTATGCCCTAATGTTTTTCCAAAATTTATCACCAAACCTATAATATCGCGAGAAATAGCCTCACCGAGATATAGCCGATATCGATATTTGTGACTATGGTAATACTAATATCTCATTTTGTGCAGTTTTTTATTGACTTTGACAAAGATTGCTGTCCTTATTTAGCACACTTACTTTATTCATTGAATACCACCTTAACAAATTAAAATTCTATTTTTTTCAATTCCTGGAATCAACTCTGCTTTTTCTTTTTCAAACTCATAATCCAAAAGCTGGATGCTTCGAATTTTACTACCTAGAAAAAAGTAAATTATCCCATTTCTTTTGAGTCTTCGTGGATCTGATCATGCACCAGTAATAATAACATTGAAAAAAAAAGAGTTAGGTAATTGTGACAAAGAATTAGTTCCAATCCATAAGCTTCCCAGAGGAAAGTGACGATGCAATGTTTTTTAGATTACACACAGTGCCACATAGTTTTGTTTTAAATTCCTATAGGTCGTACTGGAATCCACTTATGGGTCATTATTAGTGGTGTCAACGGGTTGGGTTTGGTTCAGACCTAGGTGGAACCAGACCTGGCCCTGATTTTTGGGTATGGTATCGGGTCTGGACCCACGTCTAATCGAACCCACCATAAGAGAAACCATACCCGGACCCGATAAGAACTACATGAACCAGACCCGGGCCATACCCGGTAAAATACTATTTTTTATTATTTTTACATGGAAAATTTATGGGTCTTAATCGGAAATCGGGTCGGGCCTGGATCTGGTATAAAATTTCACAAACTAGACCCAGATCCATGTATTAATAGGACCTTCGGGTGCGAACCCAGGTCTTCTTGTTTATCACCATACCCGAACCCTATAGGGTTTGGATCGGGTTGGGTAAACCCGACCCAGTCATTATACAAGGTGGAACTGAATAAATCAATAAAGTAACTAGTGCCATGAGTTATCAATTAGAGGATAAGTTTGCTTATGATAATGACAACAAGAGGTTGCATTGTTCAACCCATCTAATAGAGAGTTTCAAAATTGGCAACATGAAAATCTAATGAAGATACATCAAAAGTGTGTAGGTCAATACTAGATCAACAGACTAACACAGATAACAATTGAAAACTAATCAATTCCAAAACCCTACCATAAAAAGGACAGATACAGTCAAATACCTTTCATTTGTTATTTGGTAGAATTATTAGTTTACCAGATCCCAAAAATACCAGATCTATTGCAGGCAAGTTTAAATATGCAAGAAGCTGGTGATGTTATTAATTGGGCTTCATAAGGTTGAGACAAGAATGATAAGTTGCTGCAACAGATCATTCAATTTCTGAATGCTTCTTGTCTCAAAAGAATTCTACGAAGACATACACACCAAATTCATGATAGACGCAAATGATATGCCCATAGACATAACAGCACACATTGAACTGAGAGGTCACGCAACCCCAGCTTTTGCACGTTCATCGATCCGCCCAAAAGATCATTATACACAATCCATAATGACAAAAGTGCATAAGCATAAACAAATTTGTCATACTCTGCAACCATAGATGAACACACATAAAGATTCACTGAGATTGAAACCAAAAAGACTGATGATGAAGTCATATCATTCAAAGGAAGAGCATAATGACCGAAAGTGCTAGGTAAACAATTTGAAAGAAGGGAAATAATCGACAGATTTTAGAGGTGAAAAGAGACAAATTTCAGCACAATAGCGAATAAAATCATCTAACAACAACAACGAATACATTTTAAAAAAAGGCAAAAACGCAGAGGGGAACGAAAGACGAAGGAAATGGTCAATCAATTCGATGAAACCAACAAATTAATTCACGGAATCAAACCCAAAAAAGAGAGAGGACTCCCTATCGACCATTCTCGGTAAAGAATCGGGAAACTTCATCAATATGAGAAGCAAAACAGAAGGGACAACAAAAGGTAGAAAAAATTTGTTGGGGGGGGGAGGGCAATTGAGCAAGATTTACCGAATCAACCATTCGGATCAATGACAATAACTAGTCGCATAACTAAAACCAAAACACCAAGGGGAAAACCAAAAAGAAATACAATAAAAGAAGAAGGGAACAGTGGGGGCGGTGATGACCACCAACAAACTGACCTTCTCGGAATAGTGGCAGGCGACACAAGGCCCAGATGGGGTGCAAACAAAGGTCGCGTTTCCCCTCAATTCCTTGAAATCCCTGCAAATACAGAGAGCCCTCTCGATCAGATCATATTCATAAGCGAGAGAGAGAACCTTTGTGCTTGAGCAACCGCAGACAATGATGATAGCAACAAGAACAGAAGAGAAGCCACGAGAGAGATGGGGATTCCCATTTCTTCTATTTAATTGTTCTTCTTTCTGTGTAGCTTTAACAGACTTCCTGTGTCACGTTAACGGGCAGCTGTGGAGAAAAGAGGCGGGGCTGCAGATTTAGGTGGTCTTTTGTTTTCACAAGTTTTTTTTATATATTTACACGTGGAGATGGCAGTAGCCGGGGAAACGGGTATCCGTCCGAACCCGTCCCATTTGAAATTTCTAATATTTTTTTGAAAAAAAATTGCTAATATTTGTCACTCAGCTTATACAACTTAAAGTAGGCATATAAACAGATCAGGCTTGAGTGAGAACTTGTTGGATGCAAGATAAATGGATTCAAAAACGAATTTGGACCCAAATTCATAGAGCCTATTCCAATTTGGAATCTAATTGGAGCATATACCAAAAGATCCAACGTGTACAATATAATCAGGTCGAATCTTGTTGGACATTAAGTCGGATTAGGAATCAGAATTCAAATCAGATACGAGAAAGACGTAACCGAATGAGAATCCAAATCTGATTCGGATCTGGTTTTTATTCCTGGATCCAACTAAGCAGGCTCCGATTCAGACAGATATCTAACCTCAACCTAAACCATTTATAGTCCTAACAACTTACAGTATTTATTGGATGGAGCATTCGGGCTTTAAATGGATTTGATCCAGGTTGGACACTACTGGATCTGCCTCCCTTAGATTATTCAGTTGCAAAAACAAACTCAAACGGATAAAATCCAAGTCCAACAAGAGTGTGGTAAAGTCCCCTTGCTCTAAGTTTGGTTTCCCTTGGATAGGACTTGGTGAATGACACTATCCTCACCGGTTGTTCAGGGAGTATTTAATCGCTCTTGTGCACGAAGGCGTTTATTTTGAGAACAGGACGGGGGTTTATTTTTTGTTTTTTATTCTCACTAATTACAGTTTTTTTCTTTGATTTTTATCATTTAGGGCCTTGAATCAAATATCTTTAATTAGGACTTCTATTGTTTAAATTTATTAGGACTTTTTTCTTTGATTTTCTTAAGTTAGGGCTTTGAATCAAATATTTTTAATTAGAGTTTTTGATATTTAATTTGATTAAATTTTTTAATCAAATTTATTTAATCAGGTTTTCTTATACTTAATTTGATTAAGACTTTTTCCATATTTCATTAGGGTTACTTTTATTTGATCTTCTTTGATTAGAGTTTGAATTAAGGCCTTTTATATTTAATTTTATAGTTTGTTTATGGTTTAATTTTCTTATAGTTTGTGGTTTTTTATTCTATTTATAATTGTTTTTCTTGCATTCTATGGTTTTATTATTTATTTATAATTTTGCATTTGTATATAAAATAATAATAATTCATATTTTTTTCTCAACTTATCAAAAATTTGAACATTTTTTCGGACTTAGATCAAATTTGACATCCATATTTGGGGCTAAAATCTATAAATTTTTAATAAACTTTTATAATTAGATCCAATATAACACCGATTAAAGTATTTATACATCAAAAAATATTAATTATTATTTTATTAATTTACTCATAATATAATTTATTTTTTTTAGTTTTTAGATCTAATTCAAGATCTATATCCAAGCTAAAATCCATAACAAACATCTTAATACCATGAACACAACTTATTGTTGAATCTAAACAAAAGTTGTTCATAACACAATTATTACATGACAGAGAGAACATGTGTTCCATCTTGGACTCGCCATCAAACACACCTTTATAGTATGGGTGTCAATGGGTCGGGTTTGGTTTGGACCCGAGTAAAATTGGAATTGGCCTTGATTTTCGGATATGGTATCAAGTCCGAACCTAAGTTGAATCAGACCCGACATAAGAGAAACCATACTCGGACCCAATAATAACTACATGAACCCTGAGCCATACTTGGTAAAACCATATTTTTTATCATTTTTATATTGAAAAATTATGAGCTTTTAATCGAAACTCAAGTTAGGTTTGGGTATAATATAAAATTTTACAAACTATACTCGAGTCCACATATTCATCAAACCTTTGGGTTTGAACTCAAGTCTTAATCAGGTCTTCTTATTTATCACCGTACCCGGATCCTATAAAGTTTGGCTTGGGTCCGGTTCGGATAAACCAGGCTTGTTGGCACCCCTATCTTGTGGACGAAAGAGGATAGTGTGACTTGGTGAATGATACTATCTCTGTCTCTCTCTCTATTGTAAACTTTAAAGGTCATAAATTTCCTATTTTTATATTTTTCTGAATTATTCTGGTTTTAAATTTTTTTATTTTTCTGATTTTTTAGACTTTTTATTTTTATTTTTATGAATTTTAATTTAAAATTTGGTTTTTAAATAAACCGATTCTTATAGATACGGGTCAGAATCGATACGGACCTATTCAGGTTTATGAGAAAAACCATATGGGTCCGATTCCGATACTAACAATAGAATTTGGTTTCTGGCGGTTGTCCTAAAAAGAAAAACATTCAGTCCAAAGTAATCCGGGTATTTACACGTATGCCACTCCATCCTGTCCCTCCCGCCTTTAAATACAGAATTTTCTCTCTGCCCATCTCGGCCATGGCGGACCAAGTCGGACCAGAGGACGTGGATCCTCATTTCGGCCATGTCAGGGCAGCCTCTTCCTTCCACGCCAGATCCAACAGCTCGACGCAGAAGAGCTGGCAATCGTCTCCCCGGAGCTCGATTCCGTCGCGGTCCGACGGCCCGCAGATTCGGTTCTCCGGCGATGCCGGATCAAAGGGGAGATGGAGCTTATGGCCTCGAATCGGAGGCCTGATCCTCGGTGTTAACTCCTCAGGGACGAAGCCGCACACGAGGAGGCGGCGATTTAGGGGAACGATCGCGATCTTAGGTCTGATCGCAGCGTTCTTCTTGCTGAATTGGTGGATGCTGTCCCGCATCGAAGATGAGGACCTGTTTCTGAGCCCTGATTTTCTGCTCGAGGTATGCGCGTCTTTCTGTTGAGATCAAAGGGGGAAATTCTTAGTGTGGTACAAGGAGAGTGCGTTCT
The DNA here is from genome assembly GCF_984573655.1 of Nuphar pumila. Taxonomy (NCBI): domain Eukaryota; kingdom Viridiplantae; phylum Streptophyta; class Magnoliopsida; order Nymphaeales; family Nymphaeaceae; genus Nuphar; species Nuphar pumila. The sequence goes on along the minus strand of NC_143249.1, from coordinate 15,269,685 downwards.
TTTCTGTTGATTGATACATGAATGTACTTTTCTGTGCATCCGTGCACATGAATTATGTGAATTTATGTAGAGTACATGTATGGTCATCCTACTGAACTATGATACTGGAACTACTTGAACATAGATGGTCTTGGGTCTTGGCTATCAAAAAAAGGTTAAAAGGATGGGCTTCTTGACATGCCTGTGTAGAAATGTGCCTTGCAAGTAAAATTTACGGTGATTAAGCTACTTAATACTCATCAGTTTCGCTATATCAATGTCGATTTCAAGACTTCACGTCATGATTCATATAAATTAACTTGCATAAGACGTCATTCTCAGTATGTCTTGGCACACATGTAAATGTCAATTAAGTAGTTAACTAAACAGTTGAGTCGCATTATACGAATGTGGGAGATCACACTGTGGCCGAAATTTGCAAACTTGCATAGCATTCGATAAGGCCCAGTTGGATCATTGGAGGGTCTCCACATGCACCTTACAAGTTATTTGATGAACTTAATTGCATAAGCCTGCCGAAAATATGCTACCTAAACGGTATGGTATCTCCTGTAACTCGACTAACATAGCTTGGTCAATGTAGATGGAAGGAACTGTTTAGCATAGAAAGCGGAGTTGAGTATAAGCTAAACCATCTAATGTTATTTGCAGAATTGAACAGCATAATATTTTTCCTTTTTTTTTAATTCTGGAAAAGTTATATGACAAATATGCAGCTTTCTAGTCAGTTGTGATTCATTCAACATCAGAAATAATTTCTTCGTGCAATTTTTTTATAAAAAACGCGCATTTATGTATTTCAAGTGCATTCAAGGAAGTGAATTGCCAAGATATTTGTATCAGTGGGATTATCAATTATTTTTTCTTTCATTGACATTTAGCATATTGTTTCAAATATTGTGTAAGTAAATGGGCAAATTGTTTATGCAATTTTATCCTTTCAATGTAATATACTAGTTTAGCATGTTAATGAAACACAGCACAACAACTGGTTTTATCTTCAGAAGTAGAAAATACAATCAAGAGAATTCTTTGCATCTATTTAATGGCATCTCTGAAAATAAGCTTGTTAAAGTAAGCACTCAATATGCATGATAAGGCATAAAATCCGTCATGGAAATGAAAAAGTTGCAGCAAGCCAAAAACTGTACCATTTGAATTTATTTATTTATCCTTATCTCGATACTTCTGTAACCTAATGTGTGAATTTTGTGAAGCTTTAAACAACATTTTTTTTTTGTCTCTACCTTTTGCTTTTTGTAATTCAAATGTCTTAACACATTTGGAGCTAATGAGAAATTTGATCATCTATTCCATATTTTTATGGATATTTCTAGGGTGAATGGAAGAAGTTTACGAAGGGAAAACACCGTGAGAGAGTCATGTGCTCTAGGCTTCTGGCATTAGCTGCCCATTCCTTGGCTGAGGTAGGTTTTGACTTTGATCATACTTTTTAAAAAAGTGACATAAAGTTGCCTTACATTTTACTTCTTTGTTTATTTAGCGTCAAAAAATTGGCTTTGTCTTATGGCTTGAAGTCATTGCTTCTTGGTTTGTAAGACATCCTAAAATTGACTGTCTTATAATTAGGGAGTCAAAAGTCGTGAACCTCAAGACCTGTGGCAGGAGCCTTTTCTTTTAGCATCTGCTTGGAAACCTTGTTCAGAGAGACATGACTGGAAAAATTTTGGTAAATAATCTTGTGTTCTATGTCAGTTTTTGTTTTTGCCTTCTACATTACATAATTTTACTATACAAGGTAGCATTAGAATAAAACAATCCATATTGGCTTGAACCTATGGGTGGAAATGATACGACCAAGCTGAATAGAGGTTGTTCAGTCCTGTTGTTTCATAAAAAAGTTGGCTAGAGGTTGGACTACTCCAGCTTGAGAAAATTTTGAGGAATCTAGCAATTCTTCTTCTTCTTCTTTGCCTTTTGAAAGTAATGGAAAATATGGGAAAGTGGGTATATCATATGAAGCCTGACCTTAAGCATATAATATTCTGGCTAGTCTGGTGGACCTGGAATGCTTTAAAAGTCAGCTTGTTATTGGAACAATTGCTTTTAGTATTCTAATCCTGACATGAGGTGCAATTGTATTTAATGACTTTGTTACTTCATGGGGTTTGCTGTTGCAGAGCAAAACACTGGATACATTTTAGTAAGTGCTAATGGTGGGATAAACCAGCAGAGAGTGGCTGTAAGTCATGTTCCTGCAAATACTTTTGCCTATGCATTTTTTTATTAATGATATACTATGAGAAGATATTCTGCATGGGTTGATACTTTTTTTTATGGAGGTCTCTTAATATCTCTATGTGTGCTGACTATAGTATATTATATCATTTGTGCCATCTTTTCAAATTCCAATCTTGCTTGGCATTTCTACACACGTTTTTGGTAATTAGTGGATAAATGCTTATTCTATTCATTCTATTACATAACCAATGACAATGAAAGAGTTGGCATTGTATACAAGCATTTTTTTGTTTGTTTGCATCTCTAATCATCATATGCATTATGATTTGTTATTTTCAATAGGTTATGTGCACTTTTAATAATTTTTTGATAACCTGGCTGAATGGATGCCAGTTACTACACTCTTAAGTTACCAAACTGTGGAGGTAAGATTGCTCCCTCTTGCCTACAATTCAAGCTCTTTCAAGTGGTTTATCAGTGAATTTCTGTAGCACGTTATATAATTATGCCATGCGGGAGATTGGGAGGTCAAAACATTATTACTGAATGTTCCTAGTTTCCTCATGGACTGCGGGCTCCACTCATCCTTTAGACTTATATGCATCCATTAGGATTTCAGCTTCTCCATGCCTTTCTACGTTCCTTGTTCTTCTTTTACCTTTATACATGGTTATTTTCTATTTTTCTTCTGGCATCACTTCTCTCACTTAATGTATGCCAGAACTTCATTATATTTGCAAAGATTAGACTAGTTCATATGTGTGCACATATATGTTATACAAGAGTATCTAACTCATCTAGTTACTCACTAATTGCAGGTTTGCAATGCTGTTGCTGTTGCTCGCTTACTCAATGCAACTCTAGTTATTCCAAATTTTTTGTATAATAGTGTTTGGAGGGATGGGAGGTGAATTTTAAGTTACTTGTATATCTTATCTGGTGTTTTAAATGCATATTCTTCCATTTCTCTCTCCATCTTGGTATCTGAACAATTTGAATTTGTTGCATGACTATTACTGAATTTCAAGGCTATAAGATTCAACATCTATAGGGAGGCAGGTCGCCAACTAAGGTATAAAACCAGCTGGTTTTATCCTATGAACTGCTGTCATTGTACTGGCTGAGAAATAGACCACTCACTCTGTGACATACTTATGCCTGGACCCCTTTATGCCAATAAGATGAAAATTAAGTACACGGGGAGAGCATTTATCTTCTATTGACATTAAAATCCTCTCTCTCTCTCTCTCTCTCTCTCTCCCACAAACACCTCTTCTCCCCCTTTTAGTGCCTCATGTCCCCTCTCATTTATGTCAAGCTGTCCGCCAGGCTGTACTTTGTATCCCTGGTATAAGAGCTGCCCATAGTTATAATTCCATTATCAGGAAAATATCGGCCAAAAAATGACAATGTTTTTAAAAAATGAGTTCTTGGGAAACTCATTGGAAAATATTCGTATACATCAATATATAAAATTATATAATATATACAATAAAAACAGAAATGTAAGTTAATACAAAAAAGAACCTAGGCGAAAAATGTTTCTGTCACATTAATATCATGTGAAAAATGCAAACATTTACAGAACAAGAGACATTTGGAATATACGGCTTTTGTTCAATATAATATCACTCTTCTAAACTATCACCATAAAAAGAGGCATTTTCAAAATATCAGTGATAGTTGTGACTATGGAACCATCTGTATATGTGTTAGGAGGTGCCTTTAGGGAAGAATACTGTGCTTCCTGACATTATAATCAGAGGCTCCCATTGGCTATCCATAATGTTTTTTTACTGCATATCTACATTATGTGTCTCAATACTACTGCCATCATGATTGACGAAGAAAAGAGCATGATGCTCAATCATGCAATGGAATTCCAAAAGTCAACAAATTCTGGCATGGAGAATTGACTTCAGATTATTATCCATGCAAGCTTGTCACAATTTCAGCTATAGTTACATCAACCACATTTATCATCAATTACAGTTTGAATGGTTTTTCATGATTGCTTTTGTCTACAAGAAAGTCTTGGTTTACTTTGTTTTCTGCAGTATTTCTTTTGTTGATCCAGAAACTGCTTCTCTCAAATCCAGACAAGATGTTCGTATATATTGATTGTCTTGCTGTCACATTGTGAATGCTATCCTCACTTCGTGTTTTATATTTTGGTGTAAAGTAGAAATAACAAGTTTATATTTTATCAGCCAATTCGGGGACATCTATCAGGAGGAATATTTTATTAACTACCTGAAGGATGATATTAGAATTGTCAAGGAACTTCCACTGGAACTCCAGTCGCTAGATTTAGAGGCAATTGGTAGTGTAGTAAGTGTAAAGCTTGTAGCTCTTGTGTGATTAGCATTTTTTGTGGTGGTTGAAGTTTTATTTTATTTTACTACTGACACTTCTTGATTAGGTGACTGATTCAAATATTATGAAAGAGGCTAAACCAAGTTTCTTCTGGAAAAGGATTTTGCCTATTCTTCTACGAAATCATGTGGTTCATTTTGTGGGATTTGCAAACCGCTTAGCATTTGATCCAGTTCCTTCTCAATTGCAGGTATGTCTACAAATTAATCTCATTCTCCAATTTCTAAAAGTAAGCTTGTGGACTACGCTTTGTTTAGAAAGGAACAACCTTTGGGTTTTAGTTTTTCCATATATTTTCTGCTTGTGTCATGTTTTTCACCTTTCTATGTGCAGTGTGGCTTAGTTGATTATGTTCAAGATGGAATAGACAACTTTATCTAGCAAATTAAGAAAAGGCAACTGACTCACCTTATCGATTTTACATGGTGGTTTAATGACAATTTATCCTAGAACGGATTTTGTATGATATTAGGAGTTTATGTTAAGAACAAAAAACCTTCTCTTGCACACACACGAGCACACACACACATTAACATATAAGGACTGTTTTCCTCATTCATTTTTGTCTTAAGTCAATGTAATGCTCTTCATGGTTTATTTATTTGATGATCGATATGATGCTTAGAATAACATATTGCATGCATGCTCACTAAATTTTCGAATATGGGGGTCCTTCTACTGGAGCAGATAAGTACTCTCATTGGTGTGAATATCTGTTTGCAACATCTTGTTTACATGCTATTTGAAATCACCTTGTTTCTTTCAGAAACTTATAGAGAACTATTAGCACTTTAGCAGTAATTGAATATCTTGTGACGGGTAGCACCCCATCCCTCAACGCATTTGTTTACAGCAAAGGTGAACATCATCTTAGCTTTTTATTTGAAGTTGTAGACAGTGCAGTGCAGATAGACTCTTAAAAATAATAATTACACTGATGACAAATGTATTTCCGTGCTGTTCTTAAGTGTTATATTCAGATCTTTCAATTCTTCCACCATGTAGAACCTCTGGCCTTAATCCATCTTACGAAAAAACTGTGGTCCTTCAAACTTTTCCAGTCACTGTTTCTCCATTTATGTCAAATAGGAAGATTAAATGAGTGAAACTACCGGACAGAGTCTGTACTAGGGAAGAATAAAGCAGGATTAAAATGAAAACCTAGTAAAGCAGGATGAAAATGAAAACCTGGGGTGATACAGATTAACTGAATCTTTTCAAATGCAATCAGCATCCAAGGTTATCAATTATTGAACATGAATATATTTTCATAAGCAAGTTCAAGCATCAGCATAGCTTGGTTCAAACTTGACATATTTTGTAGTAAAATCTAGATAGTTGTGTTTCTAGAACTCAATACACATGGGCGTGCTGTGCAAACTAAACTTGGGAAAGAACTACATATAGTTTGGCCATTGAAAACCGCTATTCAGTGAAGTACTCGGTGGATGATTGGTCACCTTGTGCACCATATGTGAGATAGGAAAATATATAAGATCAAGAAATTTCAAGCAAGGTATATGGATACATAAAATCGAATTCTTGAGATTTTTACCTAGGGACTTAACAAGGTGCAATGTTGGTATCTCAAGCACAAGCTGTCCATACAGCTTGAGGGAATCTGTTAAAACATAATAGTAAAACCCAAAAGTGGAGGCATTAAATCTAAGAAGATGAGTTCTTGGATCACCACCAAACAACACTTCAAAGAGCTCCAACAAAAGTGTCGAGAAAGAACACTCACAAGAACCACAAAGGTTCATACAAAATACCCCAAAAAGGGTATGCAACAACAAAAAGGATATCGAGTTGTTTGCTAACATCGACGGAGAGTGTTCATCTGATTGCATTGGTGCTCCCATGCCTATTCTTGTTCCGGATGAAACCTCTTGCACAACTCAATTTGAGATTGACAATTTGCCGCCCAAGGAGATTGAGAAGTTTTCAGGACAAGTTTATACGAGAAGAGCAGCAAAAACTACTCCCACCGTTACTGATGTGATTGTTGATGAACCTGAAAATTATTCCTTTGTTAGGAAATTTGAAAGAATTCGACACCCAATTCAAAGATGGGTTAGTTATGATGATTTCACTCTGGATTTTCAGTTATTTCTGTCACAAGTTGAAAAGCAAGATGAACCTACTACCTTCTATCAGGCAGTCAAGTTACACAAGTGGACAGAGGCAATGAATGAAGAAATAGAAGCGTTACATGAATGTCAAACATGGAAAGTTGTTCCCAGACCCAATGATAGGAATATCGTGGGGTCTAAGTGGGTTTATAAGATCAAGTATAAACCTGATGGGAGCATTGAACAACACAAAGCAAGACTTGTTGCACATGGTTTCACTCAAGAATATGGGCAGGATTATGATGAGACTTTTAGTCCTGTCGTCAAGATGGGGACAATTCACATTATATTATCCCTAGCTGTTCACCACAAATGAACATTGAGCCAGATGGATGTGAAAAATGCTTTCCTTCATGGGGCCTTTAAAGAAGAAGTTTATATGGAACAACCACCTGGATATGCGGAAGAGATCCTAAGGCATATGTCTGCAAATTGAAGAGAGCTCTTTATGGTTTAAAACAAGCATCACGGTCCTGTTTTGATAGTTTTTCTCTCAAAGTTCAGAATCTTGGTTTCTGCATATGCACTCTTGATCACTCACTCTTTATATTCAGGGACAAGCATACAATCACATTCTTATTGATTTACGTAGATGACATAATTACCACGGGCAACTCTTGCAGTCATATCCAGACAGTCAAGGAATTCTTAAGTCAGCATTTTAAAATGAAAGACCTTGGAGAACTGAGATACTTCCTTGGTATAGAAGTTGACAGGAAAGACAATGTGTTGACCCTGACACAACATAAATATACTCTTGACTTGTTAAGTAGAGCGGGAATGAAAGATTGCATGCCTTTAGCTGCTCTCAGTGTTTTACAGCAAAAGTTGAGCTCCAACAAAGGAGACTCATATGATGATCCCACTAAATATCGAAGTATAGTCGGAATGCTCCAGTATCTTACCTTCACTAGACCTGACATTGTCTATTATGTAAATCAAGTATCTCAATTTATGCATGAACCTCAAACTGGGCACATGGATACAGTTAAACGGATATTGAGATACTTAAAGGGTACGGTGGGAGATGGACTTGTTTATAAGAGGAATCTTATAGATAATGGGGCTCATAAAGTTTTTATCTATACTGATGCGGACTGGGCAGGAGATCCAGATGAGAGAAGGTCAGTTTAAGGCTATTGTATATTTCTTGGCAGCAACATTGTGTCTTGGAGTAGTAGAAAACAGAAGGTTGTTGTCAGATCTAGTACTGTGGCTGAATATCGTTCCATGGCAGCAACCACAACAGAAGCTACGTGAGTTAGACACTTGCTAACAGAATTGGGTGAATCTATCTCAAGATCATTATTATTGTGTGACAATCAAAGTGCGATAAATATTTCTTTTAATCTCATTCATCATAGTCGCACTAAACATATTAAGATAGATCAACATTTTGTCAGGAAAAAGGTTGAAGAGAAAAAAATTGAGCCATATTATGTTCGCACTGAAGATCAAGTGACTGATATGTTTACAAAAGGGTTGACCAAACACAATTTTTGGTTCTTAAAAGGCAAGTTGTCCATGATTCGAGATCATGCACAACTTGAGGGAGGTTGTTAAGATGATAAGATATGGTTCTGGATTCATGTTTGGTCCAGATCCATATATTATGTTTTGTATTTTGCACATGCTTATTTTGCACATACTTGTATTTTATGTTTATAATCAAGGATATTATTGTACATAATGTTTTGTAAAGTGCCATATATAATCACAGTTTCTAGGTCACGATGGATGACCATTCTGCGCAACCTCTTGTCTCCTCTCATCTGTCTTCTGTTGATAGTGAAAACGTGGTTGAAACTCTGAGTTCAAACAATATCGTATATATTCAAATAATCTTTAAATTCTTTTGATAAAAAATCTCTCCCTGAATAGGTGCGAAAGATTGAAATATCATTCTTAAATTGATTTTTGACTAGATTATGAAATATTTGAAAGCATTAGAAAACGTCAGATTTATGCTTAAGAAAATAGATCCAAGTGTGTATTGTAAAATCATCTACGAAAATTACATAATACATAAAGCCACCTTCTGATATAATAGGTGCGGGTCCCCACACATCCGAATGTATTAACTCAAGTGGTCAAGAAGAGACAAATGTTCTTTCCTGAAAAGGTAATCTGTTCATTTTACCAAGAATACATTTTTCACATTTTAAGTTTTCAAAATTACAAAAATTTTCCATCTTTGGAAAGAAATGAATCTTGAATACACTAGGATGGCCAAGTCTTTTGTGCCGTAGATCCAAGTTCATTTTCTGAACATTACAACATAATGTATTCTTGGGTATTTTCAAAAAATCCATGTAGTATAAGCCTCCTTCTCTATGGCCTTTTCCAATCAGCTTTCTTGACTAGTGATCCTGCACTCGACAACCACGAGAGGAGAAAAATACATTATATCCATGGTCAGATAATTGAGAGACAGATAAAAGATTTAGGTTAAGTTTAAGAATATATCTAATTTGTGGAGTACCAAAACATTTTAAGTTTTGAGAAATATTTTCAAAATTTTTTATTCTTTTGATTTCAAGAGATGTTCCATCAACGGTAAAAACATTTGACCCACTTGAGTTATGACATTCAAATAATACATCAATATTTGGTGTCATGAAAAGAGACATTTTAGTCAAGAAGCCAAAGAGATTTACCGGGATCTGAGATGCCGACGGAAAAGACAACGGACTCAGTGGATGAAGATGCTCTTTTGAGTAGAGATTGAAGTTTCTGTATTAATTGTGTTAAGGACATGCTTTCAATGGATGGTAGGTTCGACAAAGGCAACTTTTTTCTCATAGGGTTTCTTCAATTTCGGACAATAAGTTTTCACATGTTTCAGTTCTCGGCAATAATAACAAATGACTTTTGTCTTTTTAAATCCATTTCCTTGTTTCTCATCATTTGTTCTCCCATAGTGTGGAGGTTTGTATATACGAACATAGTTTTTCGGTCTAGATACGGTTAAAACTGAGTCATCATCACACTTGGAGATTCTCTTCTTAAGCCTATTCTCTTTCATGCCTAATTCTTCTATCATGTCTTCTATTGAAGGAATCTTTCCTCGATGAAGAAGAACGGATTTGGTTGATTCAAATTCTGATCTTAATCTATTGATAAATTGCAAAAAATGCTTCATATTTATTTGGTTTTGACGGAGTTCTATGTCATTTGGACAGTGCCACTTTGATTAAAAAAGAGTCAACTCTTCCCATAATTCAGACAATCTATTATAGTACTCTCTAATGCTCTTGTACCCTTAAACCATATTTTGTACTTTATCTTGTAAATTGCCAACATGTGTAATGTCTTAAAGAGAATACATTCTCTTAAGATAGTTCCAAGCATCGTTTGCATGTTCAAATTTTGCAAGACTTGAACATTTTTTGATATTGACATTACTAATGAGGCAAGACATAATCTTGGCATGTCCCATTCTCCATTCATTTCACTTTTTTTCGTAAGTGGTAATGACTTTGTTTTTCTCAACCTTCGTAAGAGGTATCTCTTTCTCACTTTCTATTTTTATAAGAATTAGTTTGGGTTCCCAATCGGTCTCATCTACTAATCCTCACAATCTCTTTCCCGATATATGGTGCTTCATAATTAATGCCCATGTAACATAATTAGAATCGTTGAACTTAATGGTGACATTATCATTGTCATTTATTTTGGAAGGTTTGAAAAAGAAAAATTAAAGAAGAGAAAAAATGAGAGTCGATAATGAGTACACCACCGATTAACGAGTGCGAGACCTCCTCCAAGCTTTTACTCGATTTCACATACACTTGAAAAGAACTTTACTTCTTTTTCAAACTTTGAATGGCATGTTTCCCGATGTACCACAAATAAACTTAGCTTGATCACCAAACTCTGATGCCATGTAAGAAGAGTTGTTGATTCACCACCAAACAACACTTCAAAGAGCTCCAACTAAAGTGTCGAGAAAGAACACTCAGAAGAACCATAAAGGTTCATATGAAATACCCCAAAAAGGGTACACAACAACAAAGAAAAAAAAAATATTATTGATTGAGAATATCACTAGAGAAAGCATTACATTATGAGGGGGCAAAGCCCCATATTTATACACAATGAATGGGCTTGGAGGAGGGAGTCGTTGGGCTTCCAACGACTCTAAATAGAGCCGTTGGGAGCCCAATGTCTCTTTGTCTTTGGGACTAAGTCCAATATTGACTAGTCAAAAAGACTATAAAGTAAAAGTGAAGACAAAAAAAATCCTATTCTAACTAAACTAGGCCTATGCTAACTAAACTAAAAATAAAATAAGAAAGATTCCTAGTTAGCCTAGGTTATTACATATAATTTAACACTAAATAAGAAGGGTGACACAGTAATATTCATGCCATTTATAAGTGGCTAAGGTGCAATATATAGACCACAGAATATGCCTACTGATACAGGAAGGATGTTATTTGTACTAACCTTAATGAAGGGTTCTAATATATGTTACATAGGCACAGGTACGACAACATGGGGATTTCTAAAAATATGGGCATGGGTATATGGCTATATATATATATATATATATATATATATATAGGATTGATATTGTTGGTCTGAATCATCTCGGGATCCATTCTTATAAAGGCTCATTTGTCAGTTTAGAAAAGGGTCAATTTTATAAATTTGAAAACTTGTCTTTCTTTTAAAATATTGAGTAAAAGAAAGGGAAAGGGGGGATGAAATCCTCACTACCTCTCTCTCTCTCTCTAATGACCAATTGCTGGAAGTTGGGGGTCTGGGGATGGGGTCAGGGGCGGGGCCAAAATGGGCCTCCCCTCTGACCAAGAAAAGGTTAAAAAAATCAAAACAGACCTAGGTTTTGGGTTGGGTCCGATGTGACCCGCCCTGTATCCCAGCCAATTCTCATATGCATACCTGTATCAACATGGGTAATTGTCCCATAGGGACATAGCCAATTGCTGGAAGTTAGGGGTCTGGGGATGGGGTCAGGGGCGGGGCCAAAATGGGCCTCCCCTCTGACCAAGAAAAGGTTAAAAAAATCAAAACAGACCTAGGTTTTGGGTTGGGTCCGATGCGACCCGCCCCGTATCCCAGCCAATTCTCATATGCATACCTGTATCGACATGGGTATTCTTCCCATAGGGACATAGCCATGTTACATAGGTTCTAATAAAAATAATCAGTGGACCACCCCTCTAAAGCTATGAAGTGGTGATTCTTCAAAAGAAATGCTCTCTCTCTCTCTCTCTCTTATCCTTCCCCTCAATGTGGGTCTTCCCTCATATGCACATGCAAAGTCACATTGCTCAAATATAGGAAAGTCCATTTCATAACTGTGAACATGAAAGGAGCACATTTATATTTAGACTGGAAACTAGTAAACACACATTTATTTTGTTTTATTTGATTTATTATAAATGATGTTTTAAATTAGGTATTTGTGCAAAATGATTGTCATTTCTTAAACTAATAAGCTCTATTGTTTATTCTAACATGTAATATATCTTGTATGGCCAATGCTCTTTTCTGATTTCCTGCTTTCTTTTCAATTTCCGTTAATTATAGATCAGATGGATACGTTTATTAAACTTTTCTTGTACTGTATCTGCATTGTCATTGTGGTTTTATTGTTTCCTATAATGTGAGCTACTTCTCATTTTCAACATTTTCCTCTACCCAATGGATTTCTTCTAATCAATGTCATTCATATAGAGACTTCGTTGCAGATGTAATTTCCATGCACTAAGGTTTGTTCATAAAATCCAAGAAACCGGTGCTTTGTTAGTGCAAAGGATGCATCAGCATACGTTGAGACTGGGTGCCGTGGATCATAATCTGCTTGGTCACTTTGCAGCGAATTCCACTGGGACATGGGGAAAGTTTGCTCTTGAAGAAAGTTCCAAGTATCTAGCTATGCATCTGCGGTTTGAAATTGACATGGCAGCTTATTCTCTATGTGAGTTTGGTGGAGGTGAAGAGGAGAAAGAGGAGTTGGAGGCATATCGTGCAATCCATTTTCCTGCTCTCTCACTTCTTAAAAATAGCACAAAGTAAATAACGGTTTTTCATATTACACACAGATACATATGTACATATACATGCATATATTAATAAATACATCCACACAACTCTCTCTCTCTCTCTCTCTGAACCGGTCCTTCAATCATGCAGGTTACCTTCTGCAGCAACACTACGATCTGAAGGGCTATGCCCGTTGTCTCCTGAAGAAGCAGCAATCATGCTTGCATCCCTTGGGTTTAAACGAACAACAAGAATATACCTGGCAGGTGCACATATTTATGGAGGAAAGTCAAGGATGGTTGCAATGACCAGTTTGTATCCTAATTTAGTTACAAAGGAAGACCTGCTTTCTTACAAAGAAATAGAGCCATTTAAAAACTTCTCTTCTCAGGTAATTCAAAAAACTGGTTTCTGAAATTTGAGAGTTTACTTGCAACTACTATCTCTTTAATAAAGTTGTATGCTGTTCCGCAATACAGTCTAACCTAATTATGTTCATTGGCATGCTTGCCACCATAATGTGGAAACAGAATCATTTCAGTTTCTATTTTCTGATGATAAAGTCAGCATGTTGGGATTATTGGTGTAAGTTTTATAAAAGATATTTTTAAAAGGATATTTTCAATCAAACGTTTGTGCAAACCGAACACCAAATAATAAAAACTGGTTCACACTAATGGTGAGTGTTAAAAATTGTAATCTCATATCTAAATATCCCATAATATGTAATCTTTTTTTCCAGTTTAGTTACAATAGCATAGGCTAGTTAGGTTTTTACTTTTTAATTTATTTTTCATTTTTTGGACATAATATAAACCTTTTGCTCTTTTACTAAGTCAAAAAGCAAAAGCTAAGAGAGTCGTTGGACACTCCAACGGCTCTAAATGACTCTCCCTTGCCCTCTCTTTTTGTGTGTATATATGGGGAGTTACCCCATTGTATCTTTATCTTTTGTATGTGGATTTTGTCCCACTTAAATGAAATCAATTCTTCACTTTTCCATTTGGAATTTCTCTTCTGAGTATTTTGTGTATGAACCCTAGTGGTTCTTTAAGTGTTTGCTTTGTGTGTGAACCTTTATGGTTCTTGAGAGAGTTTGTTCGTGAAGAAGCATTTGAAGTTTGTTTGAGGATTTCATTTTTTTATATGGTATCAGAGCTTGGTTGAAGCAATCAAGATAAGTTCTTTTGGTGCATTGGGAAACGTGCCACACAAGTTTTTTGCAAAAAAGTGATCATTCTTGCAGTGGTGATCGTGTGAAGGCATAAAAAGCTTGAAGGAGATTCGTATTCACCATTTGTGGTAGAGTATTCTTCTATTTATTTTTTCTTTCTTCTCTTATGTCTTTTCCCAAATATTTGTAAAATGAATGACAATGATAATGTCACCATTAAGCCCATCAAACTAAATGATTCCAACTATGTCACATGGGCTTCAATTATGAAGTATCTTATATGGGGGAAGGGTTTATATGGATTAGTAGATGTAACCAATGAAGAACCTACTCTAATTCTTACGAAGGATGAAGGAGAAAAGGAAATACCTCTCGCGGAGGTAGAAAAAGTTAATGCCATATCTACTTACGAGAAAAAGTGGAAAGAATGCCGTATGGGACATGCCAAGATCATGTCTTGGCTTATTTCAAGTGTTGATATAAAGAAATGCTCAAGTTTAGCAAAGTTTGAGCATGCAAATGAAGCTTGAAACTATCTTAAGAGAATGTATTTTCTTAAAGATATTGCACATATGTGCAATCTTCAAATTAAAGTAAGAAATATGGTTCAAGGAGATAAAAGCATTAGGGGGTATTATAATGGCTTATCGGAATTGTGGGAAGAATTAGCTCTTCTTGAACCAAAGTGAAATTGTCCACAACATATTGAACTCCGCCGAAATCAAATCAATGCGGAGCACTTTTTTCATTTCATTAACGGATTAAGATCGGAATTTGAATTCACTAAGTCTATCCTCCTTCATCGTGGAAAAGTGCCTTCAATAGAAGACATAATAGAGGAGTTAAGTATGGAAGAAAATAGACTCAAAAGTAGAATCTCCAAGAATGATGACGACTCAGTTCTAGCCGTCTCGAAACCTGAAAACTATGTCAGGACTTACAAACCTCCTTACTATGGAAGAGAAATGGTGAAAAACAAGGAAATGATTTTGAGAAAAGAAAAATCATTTGCTACTATTGCTGTGAACTGGGACATGTAAAAACCCATTGCCCAAAATTAAAAAGGCCCTATGAGAAAAAGGTTGTCGCCGTTGGACCACCACAAGAATCAAGCGAATCTTTCATTGGAAACATGTATCTGGATCAATTGGTGGAAGCTCTTGAACCTCTACTCAAGGGAGCATCTTCATCTATGGGAGCTGCAGTCTCTTCAGTTGGCACTTTCGATCAAGGTAAAACTCTATGGCTTCTTGACTTAGGTGCTTCTTTTTATATGACTCCGAATATTGAAATGCTATCCGATTGTCATAACTCAAATGGGTTCAATGTTTTTATTGCTGATGAAACATCACTAGAAATTAAAGCAATAGAGAACTTT
Source organism: Nuphar pumila (assembly GCF_984573655.1). Classification (NCBI taxonomy): domain Eukaryota; kingdom Viridiplantae; phylum Streptophyta; class Magnoliopsida; order Nymphaeales; family Nymphaeaceae; genus Nuphar; species Nuphar pumila. The sequence continues at coordinate 15,254,411 of NC_143249.1, read as the reverse complement.
GAAAAAACTTCTCAAAACTTAAAACGATTTCATATTCCTCAAATTAGATATATTCCAAAATTGAACCTCAATCTCTTATCTGTTTCTCAATTATCTACCATGGATATAACATTTTTTTCTCTTCTCATGGCTACCAAGTGCAAGATCACCAGTCAGGGAAGTTGATTGGGGAAGGCCATAGAGAATGAGGCCTATACTACATGAATTTTTTGGAAATTCTCAAAAATACGTTTTGTTGTAATGTTCAGAAAATGGACTTGGATTTATGGCACAGGAGACTTGGTCATCTTAACATATCAAAAATTCATTTTTTTCGAAATATGAAAAACTTTTGTAATTCTGAGACATTTAAATGTGAAAAATGTATTATTGGAAAAATGAAGAGATTACCCTTTCAAGAAATTTTTTTTATCTCAGCTCGACCTCTTGAGTTAGTACATTCGGATATATGGGGTCCTGCACCTGTCATATCAGGAGGGTTTTCATACTACGTCATTTTTGTAGATGATTTTACAAGACATACCTGGATTTATTTTCTCAAACATAAATCCAAAGTATTTTTACATTTTCAAATATTTCATAAACTGGTTAAGAACCAATTTAAGAATGATATCTCTATATTTTGCACTGATTCAGAGGGAGAGTATTTATCAAAAGAATTTAGCGATTACTTAAATATACATGGTATTTTATATCAAAAGTCATGCCCATATACTCCACAACAAAATGGTTTAGCAAAATAAAAACATAGACACATTATAAAAACAACAAGAACTCTGCTCATTACTCATCAAGTTCCAAATTTTTTTGGGCCGAAGCTACTCTAACCTTAGTATATCTCATTAATAGAATGTCATTGTCTTTGTTAAAAAATGTATGACCTATTGAAAAACTTTTCAAACAAATTCCAAATTATTCGCGATTAAGAGTATTTGGTTGCAAATGTTTTGTTTTCTCCAACAAAAATGACAAGCGTTTTCCCTCAGGGCCATTCCTTGTGCATGCAAGCAATCAAAAAGGCTATAGATGCCTTGATCTCAAAACTAGAAAGTTATATGTGTCACAAAATGTATTTTTCTTAGAAAACAAAAGTTTTTTTGAAACTAAAAACCCTAGAGAGGTTGATGAATACTCCTTGTTGGACTTGGTTCCAAAAATTAATGAAGAAGAAGTTGATCAAGAAGATCAAAATAGTATAATCAACGTTGAAACATCTTCATCCAGACTACATTCAATACTTCAGGCAAGGAAATCTAGCGCAACCTTGTGCTCTAGAAAAATATATTAAAACACATGATCAAATAGAAACCAGAAAATCATCTAGAGTGTCAAAGGTGCCTGAAAAATTTGTATCCTATAAATCTTTTTCACCAAAATATCAAGCATATATTACCCTATTGCACTCCTATATAGAACCCTCAAACTATAATACAACAAAAGAACATTCAAAATGGGTTGAAGCTATGAAAACCGAGTTAAATGCCTTGGAAAAGGCAAACACGTGGATTATTTAAGATATTCTACCTGGGAAAAAGCCTATAGGATGTCGATGGGTATACAAAGATAAAACTAAGAGTGATGACACTCTTGAACGATTTAAAGTTCGACTGGTTGTCAAAGGCTATTCCCAAGAATATAGAATAGACTACGAAGAAACTTTTGCACCAGTCGCTAGAATGACGACCGTAAGAACTCTAATAACCCTTGTCTCCATAAAGAAATGACATATCTTTCAAATGGATGTTAAGAATGCATTTTTCAATAGAAGTCTAGCCGAAGAAGTTTATATGGAACCACCTCCTGGCATTGAAGTTCCTCAAGGTAAAACTCTTCGGTTACATAAGGCCTTATATGGTCTTAAGCAAGCCCCAAAGGCTTGGTATGATAAATTCAATAAGGTTATGCTTGATTTTGGCTTTCAATTTTATCTTACTGACACAACTTTGTTTATTAAGAAATCTAATGCAGGGATCATCATTCTTTTTCTTTATGTGGACGACATGATCATCACAAGAAGTAATAAACAAGGAGTTGGCAATATCAAAAAAATTCTCAAAACCAACTTTGAAATGAGTGATTTAGGTTTTTTTAAAAAAAATCTTGGTATTGAATTAACTTATTCTCCTAGAGGTTATTTACTAATTTAATCTAAATTTGCTCTTGATATTATTGATAGGCCAGGAATCACAAATGACAAACATGTTGATACTTCTGAAGTTGTGAACATCAAAATGAAAATTGACGACGTGGAACATCTTGAGAACCCAACACTTTATAGACAACTTGTTGGGGGCATTGTTTTACCTCTCAATCACAAGACCTGACATTACACATGTTGTTCACACAACAAGTCAATTCTAGCATGCCCTCACCTCTATTCATATAGGAGTTGTGTTATACATTATTAGATATATTAAAACTTTTATTTTTAGAGGACTATTTTTGTCGGCTTCTTCCACACTAGAATTAACTGCTTATACTGATGCAAATTGGAGAAGTGATCCAAATGATCGACACTCAATTACTGGACTGTGTGTGTTCCTTGGAGAGTCATTGATCTCGTGGAGGTGTAAGAAGCAACAAAAGGTCTCTCTTTTGTCTACTGAAGCCAAGTATAGAGCCATGGCTACCACCACCATGCAAGTGGTCTGGTTGAGACGACTACTTCATGATATGGGTGTTACAAGTATAAGTGCATCAAGGCTATGTTGTGACAATAAAAGTTTCATTTACATTGTCAGCGATCGGACATTCCGCGAACGAATCAAGCATATCGAAATGGACTGCCACTATATACGTGAGGAATTTCTACAAGGCACCATTGATCTTCCTTATGTCTTCTCAGAACTTCAACAAACAGATTTCTTCACCAAACCGCTTGCTACCCCTCGATTTCACTTTCTCTTGCACAAACTTTCGGTTGTTCAACCGTAAGTTTGAGGGAGTGTTAAAAATTGTAATCTCATATGTAAATATCCCATAATATGTAATCTTTTTTTTCAGTTTAGTTACAATAGCATAGGCTAGTTAGGTTTTTACTTTTTAGTTTATTTTTCATTTTTTGGACATAATATAGACCTTTTGCTTTTTGACTAAGTTAAAAAGCAAAAGCTAAGAGAGTCAGTTAGAGTGTCCAACGACTCTCCCTTGCCCTCTCTTTTTGTGTATATATATGGGGAGTTACCCAGAGTTACCAGTCGAGGGAGCGGGAAGCGAGGCACTTTCAAAAATTTAGGAAGCGGGGAAGCGTGGGACTACTTAGAAGAAAATTCTGAACCGTCTCAGAAGCGACCTAGGAAGCAAACCGGAAGCGAGGGGGAAGCAGAAAAAATGGAAAAATTGAGGGAAGCGCGGGAGAAGTGTGGGGGAAGCGCGCTTCCCATAAATGGGAAGCTTGTTTCCCATAAAAGGGAAGCGTGCTTCCCATAAAAGGGAAGCGCGCTTCCCAGAAAAGGGGGACGCTTCCCCTCACGCTTGGGAAGCGCGACGTTTCGTGCTTCCCCTTTTACCTAGGCGCTTCCGGTAACTCTGGAGTTACCCCATTGTATCTTCATCTTTTGTATGTGGATTTTGTCCCACTTAAATGAAATCAATTCTTCACTTTTCCATTTGGAATCTCTCTTCTGAGTATTTTGTGTGTGAACTCTAGTGGTTCTTAAGTGTTTGCTTTGTGTGTGAACCTTTATGGTTCTTGAGAGAGTTTATTCGTGAAGAAGCATTTGAAGTTTGTTTGAGGATTCTATTTTCTTACGGTGAGATCTAGGTCGAACTCAGGGACCGGAAACAAAATCTAAGTATTTCAAACAATTTCACACCTTTATTACCTTAAAATAAAAAATAAAATGTAGCACACAAGCGCGAAAACCTATTACAAGATGTTCAAGCAGAAGGAAAATTAATACAACCCAATTAAAAGTGGCCTAAGGCCCTAATTAACTAAAAGAAAGAAAAAAGAAAAGCGTAAAGGAAAATGCCTCTGCTCGTGAACAACGATCTTTATATGTGGGTGTCGGGAATCTTGGTGCGTCCACCTAAACACCAGCCACCTAACCTTGCTTCTCATTCACGACAACCACATGCAAAAAAAAAATACGCAAACAAACCAACGAACTACGCACGACTATGTTAGTGAAAGAAAATGCAGAAATGAGAGCTTAAACAGAAAACAAAAGAACAAAAAGATCTAGACACAGATCCCAACACGACCTGGTTGGGTTGTGATCTAAAACAGAGTATCCTCTGTTCGAGGACACAACATAAACTTAAACATTCACTCACGACACTTGAAAATCGCAAAAAACTATGAATTTGTCCTACGCGATTTAGAGAATCGTCTGTTCTAGACAGATTCTCATAAAACAGAAGGACAAACCAGTAAACAACCTCGAATTCTGATAAAATTTTGCAAATATATTTCTGACACGCTCAAGGATCTAACACAATTTACGGAATCGAAAAACTCCAAGCAGAACTCACAAAATGACAAAGACAAACTAAAAAAATGCAAAAACCGATAAACTCGGCATTTTTTGACAGACTTTGAGAAAGCAGCACGACAGATGGTCAATTGGATTTGGATTGTGGTGAAAATTTGCAGAAATAAACTGGATTCGTCCAGAAGCCTAACCCAATTGACGGAATCGAAAAATAATCTTCAGATACACATAAAACAATATCAGAAAAAAAAATAAACATCAGGAATTCAGAACTAACGATCTAGCACAAATTGATTATGTTCTAACAAAAATTAAATTCGAACTAATAAAATGAACAACAAGAAAATAAATTAATCTGCTGAATAATAAGAGAAAATAAAAATAAAAAATAAAATACAGAAAATAAAAAAGAAACAATCTACCCAGATCTACCTGGCCAGCAGTTTGAGTTTGGACGAGGCCCTACTTAAGCCATCGGTCTCTTTTTTTTATTATTTACAATAAAAAAAATGAAGGAAAACTCAGACTATATGCTGAATGAATAAATTTAATTAACTAATTTATCTATAAACAAAAATCAGAGAAAAAAAAGACAGAATTTAAAACCTAGATCTACGATAGAGAAGAGGGAGGAGGTATTGAACCGGTGTCTCTCGACGGATTGGGTTGATAAGAGAGCGAGTTGTGGCCTCGTGGAATGTGCAGGTGCCTCCCGAAGTGGTTCTCACGTGAACATGCAGAAAACGAAAAGAGAAGAAGAAGGAGAAGAAAAGAAAAGAAGAAGATAAAGAAGAAGAAAAAGAAAAGCGTTGAGAAGAAGAAGAGAAGAGAGGAGGGTTTCACGTGAGTAGGAAAGAGGAAAAAAAAAAGAGGGGGTTGGCTGTTGAGAGGGCCAAAAACTGATCTCACGCCCCTCTCTAACTACTATTTATATTAGTTTTTAGGTTAAAACAAAAATTACAAAAAAAAGACTTTAAGTTAAAATTATTTCAAATTACTACCTTACTCTATCCTAAATTACAAAACAAGGGTGGCGCCTATGAGGAGGTCATTTTAGAAATTTTCGCAATGGATTTGGGTTAAATGGACTGCTGAACATGTGTGGATCAGATCCAAGATCCATAAGATGATGTTTTGGGCCGGATCTGGAACCGGTTCTTCTTGAAATTCAATCCAAAACCATAAAACGGCTATAACTTTGTCATTTTAGCTCCGATTTGGACGAAATTCGAACCATGACTCCTTGACACCTAAAACACCATAAACATCTCCATCAAAACAATAAAAGATACATAAATGCATGAATTTAATAATGAATATGAATGCATTTTCATGCATTATCAATTATTCTCAGAAAAAGGAAAATGAAAAGCCAACATGTTGGGATAAGATAAACAAACTGATTTTGTACTTTGACATTGGTTTGGTTTGGGAAAATGTGGCAAAGTTGGTTATTTCTTTAGCTTGGGATTCCCTTGTAGATGGGAAGAAACATGCTTCTTGTTCTTGCAGTTTCTCAAGTGGCTGAAGCGGAGTCTACCTTATTAGCTGAGGTTAAAATATATATTTCTAGTTTTCATTTGTGGAAAAGCTTGGATATACGAAGGGTTTTTGTTAAACACGAAGGATGTATCTATTCTTGCAATTGGGAAACTTATGAACATGTAGTTATGCATGTGATATGTGCTTTGACCTTGATCTGCTTTTTGATGGGGAATATGCAATACGGCTATTTTGCCCATACCTTATTTACAGATTGCTTATAGTGGTAGTGTTTGCACATGAACAAAAAACCCAACGCTGAAGCATTTTTAAAGCTTCACTGCAGTCAATCTCTAGTCATAGCCAGGCTATGACTTTTAATAGTCTTGCTGCAGCTTGAAAAAGGAAATAGATAATGCTGTACTAGGTTTAATTTACAGAACACTTGTTTGTTGGATTTATTTAACACCTATTATCTTCATAGAATTGGCTCTATATCCTATGATGGCATGTTTCTTTCATGAAATGTTATGTGTTTAGATTTATTTTAACTGCAATGCTCAGATTATACTTTTAAGTATCTGCGGGCACCCACTTATCCACGTAATGGGACATACAGGAAAATTGCATTATGATCCAAGCTAATTCTAACCTAACCTTTTTATCTGGATAAGTGGATGCGTCCAAGCACTCTACTTTGATGATTGTCTATATCTGGTTAATTATAGTTAAACTTGATTCACACATCAAGTTCAATTCATGCTTTTTTCAGTCTGAATCTTAACATGGATTTTGTTTCTGTTGCAGCTGGCAGCCTTAGACTTCATAGGATGTGCTGCTGCTGATTCATTTGCGATAACTGACCCAGGGAGTCAGCTGTCTTCACTAGTAGCTGGTTACAGGGCATATTTTGGTGGTGGTAGGCTACCAACTATACGACCCAATAAGCGTAGGCTGGCTGGCCTTTTGTTAAAAAATTCTACAATAGAGTGGAATGAATTCCAGGTTAGAGTGAGAAAAGCATTCAGGGAGAGTGAAATGGTTCTAGGAAGACCATTGACAAGGAGTATTTACCGGCATCCTCGATCTCATGAGTGCATGTGTAAGATGGGGTGATGTCCCTTCAGGCCAATGCTAATGATTGGGCTTTTCAGTGATTTTGCATTTCTTATCATCAGGAGATGTTCATGTCTCTTATAACTGTCTCAACTCTATAGAAAAGGATGGTCATAAGCATTGAAACCTTACTGATCTCTATGTTCAAGCGTGCTGCACCTGATCAAGGTGGTCATTTTATTGGAGCAGATTATATGGATGTTTCCATGTGTCCTGTCAATTGCAGTCAGAGCAGGAGAACAGGTACTTGCTGATGCTTTTCCATTTGCAGCTAAAGAAGCATGTACTTGTTCTCTTCTGTTTGCTGAACTGCCACCATGAAGGCTAAGGTGGTGCTCAGATACTGAGTTCTTGTATTTCACAGAAATGATATGTTGTTTAATTGCATTTTATCAAAATGTATCATTGATTGCCTGCAAAGCATGTCTATCAGCCATACTTCACGTATACGGATAGTATTTGCCTAATGTTAGATTGAAGCTTTGCTTATATCACTGAACATACTTCTGTTAGTTTTTGCTGTCTTATGCTTATCTAGAGATTAAACAAAATAGAGTTTTCTTGTTTCATGACAACTCGCTTTTGATAGAAGGGAAAAAAGAAATTGAAAACTCACAATTGCAGGTCAGATACTGTTAAGGCAAAAAGCAAAAAGTGCAAATTGTGGGCACTGTTATGCTGCATAACTCAGCCAAGGGCAAAAATTAACATGAAAGACCCTTGGAAACATGAGAAAATGATTGTCTACTTCTACAAGGTATTTTCAGCATTAGCCTTTGGATTATCTGATTTCCTTGGTTCACAGTAATGGCTTCAAACGTCCATTTGCTAGGACGGTAAACCCTAACTACAAATGATATAGGTCAATGCATGTTCCTTGGAGCCTAACCTTGAACCAACGAGCTCAAACTCATTTGTAGAGAGACAGTCAAGGATTTATAACACTAAACCACACCCAAACAGCATAATATCATACATGTATTTATCTTATTCAGGTAAATATTTGGTACTATTCCAATAGAAACTCACAGGTGCAAGCTTATCTACTACCTGACCCTCTATTTTGTTTACTAAATAGGTGTGGAGAGAGAGAGAGAGAGAGAGAGAGAGAGAGAGAGAGAGATCTAAATTCTTTAAGGCTTTAAGGCTCTGTTTGGGAACCATTGTTCGGTGTGGAGATGAGGGTTTCTGAAATCTCTGCTGGTGTCTCGGGTTTGGATGGGAGAGATGGGAAGGGGTTTATCCAGCCCAGATCCCTTCCCATCTTCAGATCCCAATTACATCCTTGCAAAGATGTGAAATCCACTCTCATCTTCGCTTACCTGTCTCATGGCCTTCCCATCTACCTCTCAACATCGGCTCCCAAACAGTCTATAAGGGGTTTTTCAAAATGCCAGGAACGATTTAGTTCCCTAAGTTGGTGATCGCCAGTGGTGCAACAGGTCTTGTTTGCATTGTCTTGGCCGTATGTTCCTGGTCAGTCTGGATGCAGACAACAGTGCAAAAACCCAACCCTGAAGATTCAACTGCAAAAATGGCAACTTCTTGCATAAAATATATTGTGACAGAATGTTTTCGTGTATCGGGCTTTTAGATGCATGATCTCATACATCGTCGCACAGTCCGGAAATGATACCGACTTACCACAGACCTGACAAGCACCCCATCCACTCTCAGGCTGATCCTATTTGCTTTACAAAATAAAGCATAAGAAGCTTGGGATGCAAAGTTGCACTGCATCTAGATTTGAATGACCAGTCCAAGAAAGAATGTGCGGATCAGGTCAGCTTTAGCCCCACTCTAGTCAGGGTTTCTTTTTTATGCCGTTCATCCACTTTACCAACCACCATGGCTAAAGCCTTTCCCTCATCTGTTCATGAGAGATGCTATAACGGCTGATGCATCAACGGCTCTGAAAGTTCTTGTGGGGCCCATCTGGAGCATAAGCAACCCAACCATGGTGGGCGCCATACGCATCTGTAGGACTCGTGGGCCTGACCTGATGACGTCTCTGTCCAACCGAAGTCTAAAACTGAGAAAGCCTTATTTTAGGACTCAGTATAACCGAGTGGGGGTTAGAATTCTACTAATTTTATCAGCCACTAATTATTGGTAGTACCACCGGAGACAGAGAGAGAGTCACCCCATTCCCAATTTTCTGAAAGATATATACATGGGGTTCAGAACCATGAGACCGTATGACGGTACATTCCAAAAGTTTGCATGAATTTAACTACCAAATGTGAAATCTAATGGGATGTATTTAGCATTATTTATCCCCTTAGTATAACCATTCCAGTCGAATTTGACACATAAAACATTAAATTAAGCCTGTTAAACACCATTCAAAGGTCAGTTTTTTCTTTTGGATAATAGATATAAGTAAATCAAGAGCATACTGCCACCTACTAGAAATCATAGTTGTAGGTTGCATCTTTTCAATCAGACCTTATAGATGTAATTAACACAGTTTATTTGATAGGGATCATGCTTTGGATCATATTTTTTAAACATAAAAACAAGATTTTTTAAGTCATAAAATTTTGATACATTGTGAACCGTTGATTTTGAAAATCATAAAAAACCTTCATATATGTTGTATTCACATGATCCAAAACTTATTTTTCACTAAATAATGATTGTAGGTCATATATGTAAGACTGATCAACAAAAAATTCTGATTTTTTTTGAAAAGTTGAAGCTTTTATTCGGTGAAAGTACCCGGAACACATTATATATATATATATATATATATATTAGGGAGAGTAACTGCAACATGTAAACTAGTATGCATTAAGATTTTCATATTTTTTTAATTTTACTGTACAAATTCAATAGAGATGCATCCTATTATAGTGAAAAATAATCTTAAGGCTTGAAAATCAACTGCTAAAATTTTTAGTAAATATTCAAGCATTCAAAATTTACATTTTTTCATCCAAGAAACATGATCCAACAGTCTATTCCTAGCAGATGGACGGCGCCCAACTCATCTGCAGGGTTAGATTTGTAAAAAAAACCTATGAAAATCTCTTCTCGTACTAGTTTTCATATATTACTGGTCTACGTATTTCAGTTATATATATATCGAGAGCGAAGGGGAGAGAGATTTTCTCGAAGTCAGAGCAGTTAGATCTTTGACCGCTATTTCCCACTTTAACTGCCTATTTTCCATTTATCAACAAGACAACACAGCCACCCCACGTGAATTCCCACTCCGTTGCAGTAAAAAAGCAAAAGTGAAAAACCGAAAAAGAAGATCATTCAATCAACTAAATAACCCCCAGTAAAAATTTAAAATAAAAAAAAACACAAGAAAGGCAGCCACCACACCTTCTCCCAACTCCTCATTCACGACAAACCAACAATAAATACCAAAATCACAGCCCCTAAAACCAGGGGAATTATTTTCAAAATAATACAAAAAAAAAAGAAAAAAAAAGAAAAGAGAAAGACCCAAAGATCAGGCAAGTAAAGCCACCACCAACAGGAGAAGGGCCGGTGTAATGCTCCCGGCGGCGAGCACCACCCTGACGCCGTCGGAGCTATCCGCGGTGGCCTTGTCGGCGGGGGCCTCCTCCGGTCCCGCGGGGGCCGGTGGAGATGAGGAGCTATTGGCGGAAAGCGCAGGCGACTCCGCGGACGGCTCCGGAGCTGGGGACGGCGCAAGCTTGAACATCTCCGGCGGCTCGAGGACCTTGTCGACTGTGAAGAGCACCACGGGCTGCTCGTCGTAGAGCGTACCCGTGATGCTGGCCGTCACCACCTTCGTCCTGAGCGTCACGGTCTCCCCCTCGTTCTGCACGGTGAAGGCGTAGTTGCTGGCGCCGTTGGTGGCGAGCGTGTTCATGGGCCCGTTGTTGGACTTGAGCGAGTCTATCGGCTCGTAAAGCGGCACCGCGTGGTAGAGCAGCAGGTTGGACTTCTTCTCCTTAGTGAGGTTCTTGTAGGTGGGCATGAACTTGGTGACCACGCCGTCGGTGGGGCAAAAGACGGTGAGGCCGCCTACCACGTTGTCCATGTAGGTCTTGATGGCGCCGGTGGCTGTGAGGAGGTCGGCGAAGTCCTTGCAGCCTTGCTTGGACATAATGGCGGTGAGGTTGAGCTCCGCCGGGGAAGGGGCGGGGGCTTCCGCCACGGGGGAGGTGAGGATGCTGCTGATCTGGATGACGGAGATGTTGTAGGGGATCTCCTTGAGGGACTTGACGAAGGTGGCATCGAGGACGCCGTTGTCGACGGCGCCGAAGCCGACCTTGCCGCCGGTGAGGTCGGTGATGTTGATGAAGCCAGAGGTCCCCGGGGCGGAGCCTGTGGCCTGGAAGAGGGTGGCACAGAGTGCGGTGCCGTTGGTGATCTGGTGGAGCTTCTTGGCGCCGAAGTAGTCGAGGCCAACGTGGAGGCTGAGCTGGTTCTTGATGGAGGCGATGGGGAGGTCCTTAGAGAGGAGGTCGGACATGGCGGAGTTGTCGACGGCGAAGACGGTGATGGTGGTGTGGCGGTTGATCTCGGCCGCCAGGTGGGTGATGGTCAGATAGTGGTTAAAGGTGGAGAAACTGGGGAACTGGGCGAGGATCTTAGTGATGTTGTGGGCGTCGGCGGAGAGCGGACCCGCCGCCACGAGGACCAGCAGCAGCACCACCGCCGGTATGAGCTGCATTGTCGTTGTTGTTGTTGGTGGTGGTGGTGGAGAGGAGAGGAGGGAGGAAGGGAGTTGCAGAGAGAGAGAGAAAGAGAGAGAGAGCAGTGGAGGGCAAGAGTGGAGAGAGGTATAGGTTAGGAAGGAAAGTGGGCGTACTGGTGGCGTTTTTGAGTTAGGATGGTGGAGGAAATGCCCTTGGATTTTGGAGTTATTCACGGAAAGGCCTTTAATGCGTGGAAAAAAAAGTAGTCGGCTCCTGGCTTTTCTTGGAGTGATTCTGCTGGATTTGGCTGTCTATCACTATACTCTCTTTTTTTTTCTTTGTTTTTATATAGTGTACATGATCCAGCATGATGATATCACTGTTTTTTTAGAGTGGGTGTTGAACAGGTGCTAGTGGAAGTGTACATGATTCAGTGTAGCAATGTCATGTTTTTTTTACATATACAGTAACCTCTCTCTCTTTTTCTCTCATGCTTTTGTTTTATTTTTATTTTATTTTTTCTCCTGAAGGACAGAAAACCACATTTAGGAGCTAAGTTGGCTAAGCCTTCTATAGTTACTATTACTTTTCTTATGGTGCAAACCCATGGTACACCCTTTTCTCCTGAGAATCGCTGGGCAAAGGTTTATCCCTTGTCTTTATTAATGTAAGGGGTTTGACACTCATGAGAATGAGAATGAAACTCTTACCATCCGTCTAGTGTCTAAGGCCACCTCCAATGCACTAAACCCCTTGCTCTGTTCTCTTTTTTTTAATGTAATGTACGTGATCCAGTGTGATAATATCGTGCTTCTTTTGGAGAGTAGATGTTGGTCAAGGCAGTGCTATAATTTTTTTTTTCTAATTTTACTCACAAGATTTTAAACTTTTTAGAAAATCTAATTAAAATGTTGATATGATACACAAATAAAAAAAAAACAAAAAATGAGGATTTATTCACGGTAAGTTGGAAATAAGTATGGTTTTGAGTATGTCATGAGACCGCAGATCAGGTGCAACGTGAGAGCACACAAAAACGAACAAACCCTTCTCGTGCCGTGATACCTGTTCAAATCAGCCCAAGAACGGTCAAAATTTGTGGGTCCCACAGTCTAAATGGGACAGGTGTCATTACATAAAATGAGGCAGCATTTTTTTATTTTGGAAACAGATGCACCCGATCCCTCCTTTGTGTCATGGTATTATCAAGAGTTACATGGCCTTTGAATTAAAAAAAAAAAGAAAACTCACTGACAATTCTTGGTGCAGTGATTTGGAATACGCTTTCCTTCGTTGTTCGGTATAAATTTTAAAAGTGTGGATGATCCAATTCCAGTATGATAAATGTTAGGGCTTTTAAGAGGTCGGATACCCGACCTATTAGGGTATATCTGAATCCACCCAAATAACAAAATTTTGGGTTCAAGTTCAGGTTTTGTGAGTCATAAAAATGGTATCCAAAACCCGGACCTACATAATTTAAAAAAAAAAGTTATTAAAGATATATACATAAAATACTCGGGTAAGGTTGGGTACCCAGGAAAAAAGTCGAGTTGGGTTGGTACCCAGCAAAAAATCATGATCCAAACCCAGCCCGTATATTGCTCCGGTCGACCTGAATATCATTCGGGTTGGCATTTTGTCATACCCATACCCGGAAATTCGGGTTCAGGTTGGGTCAGATACCCCATGCAAACCTGACCCGTTCACAGCTCTAGGCAATGTCATGCTGAATATCCATATCGTTGGGAACAGATCTGATCCAGTGCACGCTGGATAGAGTTCATAATCACAAGACCTGGTTTTTGGATCCTGAACCAAATGAATGGCTATGCGTCAGTCAGAGAGGCTTGATCACCGCTCATCAAGATGATGAGTCTCATCCGTGGATCTTGGGGCTCCCTGCATCCAAAGGGACGGATCCATGAACATGTTGGAGAAGAGATGTAAGTGGGCCCCCACCTTCCTTATCTCTGCGTGATTAATAGTACGGTTGCCGTCATGCAGATGCTGCTATAAAGGTGCCAGCATATTATTACTGTACATGATTTCACCAGTGCGATCCATAGTAACAAATGAAGAATTGGTCCTACTACTGCAACCTACCAAGAGATGTCGTAGGGACACGCCGTTTTGGCCTCATGTCAAAGGGGCCACTGTCACTGACACATGCGGTCATTATTTTCATAATTTCAAATAAAAATTTAAATAATAAAAAATATTAATTAAATATTAAAATATTAAAAATTCGTTTTATTGGTTAAAAGGTTAAAGAATTTTATGTCATGTCCTATTTTCCATAAACAATTTTGAAAGTTGGAATGAAACCCGCATCACTTGACGGATCGTACCCGTATCCTTGTGACATAGCCGCCAGCATTATTCATATTTGATATAGATGACACTTTATAATATAGTTTGATTCTTGGGTAATTTACATATAGTTGCTTGAGGTATGGCAAATTTATATTTAGCTGTTATTAGGTTTCAAAATATTTTAAATATTTCAATTTTAAGGTTTCTACTTTGAAGGTAGTGCTATCAATGTGTCAAGTTAGTCGGGAGCACCAAACTCGAACCCATATATTTGAGTATGGGCATAAAAATATCTATCCAAATGTTTTTTAAACCGGACGTGAATAACATGTGGAACTGGTTTGAGATATAATTTTTGTTGGATATCCAACTCCACCCAATTTGATTCAAATGTTTTCATATATTTTTATTTTAAAAAGTATTCTAAATACCATCTAAATTATGTGGATTGGGCTTGGAGTTTTATTTTTTTTCAATCTGATGTAACTCCAACCTGAACCCAGACCCAAGTGCTTGTTATTTGAGCGGGTGCACCTGATGGTTCAGATACCCGATCCACTGACAGCATACTTGTAAGTATGCTACAAGAGTGTGGCCAATATTTTCCATTATGAATTTATGACTACAGCTGGGAAACGAGATGAGCCGCTCGTGACTTGGCGGCTCATGATAGCCTAGCTCATTCTAACTTGTGAAATAGGCTTGACAAGCTTGAGCATAAACAGCCAATGTTCATCTTGGCTCGGCTCGTATAGGCTCATTTATTAATAATAAATACATTTTACATATATTTTTATATTAAAAAATGAAGATGGTTGAAGTGTTTAGCCTGCAAGCAATTGGAGTTCAAATCCTATAACTTATATGTTGTAAACAATTATTTATTTTGTGAATGAGTTCATTTGAGCTTGGCTTAGTAGGTTAAGGGTTCAAATTTTATTGTTTTCAACATTTAAAAAATGTATTTTTTTGTAAATGAGCACGCTCGTGTTCAGCTAGTTTAACTCAGCATTTTATGAGCTCAAGCTCAGCTCGGCTCAACACAAGAAACAAGCCAAGCTTGAACACCCTCTGTTTCGGTTGGTTGGTTGGTTCGGCTCATTTACAAGCCCTATTTATGACCACATGGAGACGTCATTCCGCATACTCTACATGATCAACATGTTATTGTGCTGGATCCTATACTCTAACAGCAACCGACAGTGTCATCACCCCCCAAAACAAAATTGGGTTTGTTGAGGGTGTTTTCGTCATTTGGAAGGACAAGTGGAGGCTGCGGTTTTTTTGTAATTTTTTTCTGAGATAAGGGCTTTAACGTAGAGTTAAATAACCATGGTTGGTGTGTAAGTAGATCCAACTAGTGTTTGAGGTACTCCCAAAGAGTGACAGCCTGGCTCCGGATCTCTCACCAGATGTCGCCACGTGTCACTTGCCGCGTCAGCAGATGCCTCCACCGACAAGGGTTTAAGCACGAGGTCGCAGAGCCGATGAGTTTGCCGATTAATCGCTCGGCCTCCTCGGCAGATTTTCCCGTCTATTACGGGAATATTCCTTAGTGGATATCGGGTCGGGTCGGTCCGGGACCAGGTTAGACCCATAAGGACCACTTGTAGGCATTGTAGGCTTGTAGCCAGTATTCTCCTGCTCAACTACAAGTATATACTTGGTATTGGATTTGGGACTCAAAACCGGGTCCTGTTCTCGTAGATAACATGGAGCCTATGTTACAAAGATGTGGACACGAGGACGAGTGACGCGACTCACAAGTTCGAATTTTCTTTTGGAAATAGGACGAGGATACATTTTTTATTTTTAATCAATAAAAAATAATGTTTTAATGTTACAAAATATATATTTTATTGAAATAAAATTTGAAAACATTAAAAATTAATAAAATAAATATTGTCAGTGTCCGTGTTCACCTGTCTGAGCATATCTGCTCGTCACAGGGGACACGCTACCAAAATGTTGCGTCCCTGTGACATAACTTGGAGCCAATCAGTGGACCCAAGAAAATGGGTCATAGAGAGATTTGACAGTGAACACGTTAGAACTCATTATTTATTTGGATCGTACATGGAGTTGAGGGTCCAGTTTTATTTACTTCAAAAACGACAATGGCAACCCCAGGTTAAAGGCAAGCGTACTAGTGTTCTTCCTTAAAGGGCCGGGTTGTGCCTGACCTGACATTTATCAGTTTTTCAAAAAAGGATCTAATTCCCTGTTGAGATCTGAATTGCATTTTAAAATGGGTACAATCTACAAGTTACAAGCAATGCAGATAAATTTGCTTTCAGCCGTGGATCTAATCACATATATCTATTTTTTCCAACTCAGACCCAGATCCACCTGACAAATCCGATCTAGATTTGGATAATCACTTACCTAAACAGTGCATCTAGACTTCAAATATTCAACTCTCCTTGCATTTGTCCCTTTGAGATTTGATGATTACTGTGTATCTGATTTTCCTTTTTTAACTAAAAAAAAAACATGAATTGCAAATCATGGATTGTTATTTTTTTATTAACTCTTTAGTTATTAAAATGTCTAAAAATACACACATAAATATGTTTTAAGACAACCATGAATAAATGCATGCGACTTCTCCACAACACACGACAATCTAGGTGGTATAAATTTTATTCAATGTTAACAGATGATGTAACATTATTATTTATGATCACACTTAATTGGACTGTTATAGATCTCTTCTTATGGAGAACATATTCTGACTTTTAAAATGGACAAAAGTTAACCCATCAATGATAGGACATGTTAATAACCTTTAAAAAGATTTTAATATCTACCTTATGCATGTAGGTAAGCAAGGCTACAGCCTTATCAGTAGACAAATAATATTGCTTAGCTGTTTGTGTATCATTATTAGTTGATCATGAATGCAATGTGACCTTTCTTTTTTGATATTTTAGTGTACCCTTTTCCGGTGTATATTTAGCAATATGTGAAACGGCAAAAAATATTATCAAATACTGTATACAAGACTTAAAAGGTTTTGCATTCCAAAGGACGGATGATAAAAAGAAACCTAGGCATAAATCGACAACACTGTATATGTTTTTTTTAGGATTTATAACCAGAAGAAACTGCAACCGGCACGAAGGCATAAAAAGGAGTTAAAAGTATGGATGGCAGTGGACCGGGGCAGGGGGCAAGGTCTCTACCCCCGCCTCGTCTCAAAATCCTACCTTCCATCCCCTTTTCATGTCCTCCATCCCTGGTCCAAACGGGGCGAGGTGGGGCGAAGCGGAGCTCCATTTCCCCGGTTCATTGCCATCTCTAAAGAAGGATTTGGGACGGGACGGGGCGGGGCAAAGCGTAAGTCCATCTCCGCCTCCATCCCCGCAAGGGTTTTGATTTTAATCTCCATCCCCGTTTCATGTCCTCCATTCCCGGTCCAAACGGGGCGAGGCGGGGCCCATTTCCCCCCGGTCCATGCTTTATATTTTTCCTTGAAAATCAAGTTTGGGCATGGAAACTACTGGATTCAAATTGGAGAATCGGTGTAATCCAAACCTCAGATCCAATAAAATTTATCCATTCTGAGTTTTTTTTTTTTAAGTATTTTTCTACATTTATCACATTGTAAATATTTTTCTCAAAAGAACGAGTTATTTTGTTGATTTTTTGGGGAAGACAATTTCAAATTTTTTTCATTTTCAAAGTTTTTATTGAAAAAGACCTGTTTTCAATAGAGTTTTGCCAATAATACTAATATTATCAGCTTTGGGGAGGGGACTAGCCTTGAGGCATCATCCTCCCCATTTCCGTATTCATGTTAATCAATGTCAATTGCCACTCTGACTTGGGGAGCGTTAGTAGCCAATCATGGTGAGGATGATGGAATTGCAGGAAAATGAAGGAGAAGATGAGACTGATAGAGAGAAATGGAGAGATGAAATGATTCTCACTAGAAAAACCCTAATGAGCCTATCTCAAGTCTTGAAGGGAAGAGCAAAACCACTCTAGAATTAGAGATGTCAAAAGAGTTATCATTAGAAGAATGGGATAATGATAATACGTAGACCCATGGGTATTTATAGAGTTCATGCAACTGAAACTAAAATATCCCTCATTAATCTCCTATTAACCCCATACACCTTATATAGATCTTTGGATCCAAATACAAGATGTGAGAGAATATGCAAGACCAGCCCCATACAAGACTCCGAAAAGATCAAAAAGATGCCCAACAAAATGACAAGCTATCAATCCTACCCTCTTCAAATTTACCCTGTTTTAAGGCAATGTTTGTGAGTCTAACTGATCACATTGTCTCCTTAACTCACTTTTTAGGCTTCTTAGGTCTTCTTTCATTTCTTCCCATGATCTCAAGTCACAATTATATTCACGAAAAAATATCTACTAATTTTCTTACAATTTATTCTCAAGCACCCAACATACAAGAAGTTTATTCAAAACCCTACTAAAACAATCTTCATCTCTATGGAGGAAACAACGAAAGGTGTAAGAAAAAACATTCATCTTGACTCTTGGCTTGTACGCCACCTTATTTAGTGGCCTTCCACCATAGCAAGGTAGTTTTTCAATTTTAGAACTCATGCTATTTGGCACAGTTTTGGGTTCTATAAGAATGAAAATGGTAAGTTGATGCCCATATTTATGCCTTGAAAATCATTTTTTCCGACATGCTTAGGAGGCATGGCCCATTTGAGTATGAGGATGGTTCATCCTCTCATTTGAGACTTTTTTTCTTTATCAATTCTTTTTAAGCCACATTTTGTCGAACACGTTGGCTACTATCATTGAAGAGTTTTTTATTCGGCAATTGGTGCTCCAATGGCTGAATTTGGTGGTTCTTAATGGTGCTTCATTCCTCATATAAAGTAGATAAATCAACATTGACGAGAATCTAATACAATTCCTCACATGGGTTCAAGAAAATTTTGGGTAAATATGCACATAGGATAATCAAGTCTAGTCTAGATTTGCCCGTGTATGTCACTTCTTGATTAATGTATTGAAGTGATCACAACTCACCTTCATCTGATCCAAAGTGGCTATCATCTTCTCAAGAAGGGCGTTCACTTGGTGTCGTGTCTCAATGCCATCTCATGAGCTCCCTTTGTCGCCATGGTTGGACATGAGTGATTTTTTAATTTTACAGCAGGGAAAACTGCTTCTGTTGCTAGATAAATGTTGCTAGCTCAAGGGTTTATGTTAAGGGTTATGGTCAAAATTTGAGCTTGGTCTCAAAGGTAATTAAGTTGACTAGGTTTTGAGATTTTTTGGTGTATTATTGTAAGGTTTAGGTGAGTGCAATAAGCTAAATTAAGTAAGTCTATTTTATAGCAAAATTCAATTCATGCATAAATGAGTCTATTTTATAGCAAAATTCAATTCATGCATAAATGACTATAAGTCAAGATAGAGAATGAATTTTGAGATAAGCTAAATTGAGTTAGGTTAAGGACATGTAAGACTAGTTATGTGCCAATTTGCAGGCATAGATGGCACAAGGTTAGGAATTGGATAAGGTTGTTCTCTTTTGCCTTGTTGCAGTCTCAAACAAAGTACAAAAATAGAACAAGGTACAAAAATAGCTATACCATAACAAATACAATTTAATTGCAGTAATTCAATATTCTAAAAATATCTAGCATTTTTTTTAGCAGATAACCCCTCCAAACAAATTTTACATTTCAGAATAGCATAAAATTTTCAGAACAGGAACATAAATACTGTCTAATTTTTTGCATACTTTGCAAAGGTCCTCGGGGCTAACCATAAATTCAATTGAGGCAAAACTAAATTTTCAATTGAAATTGAGAATGTAAAGAAGATATACCCCAATTTTGAGCTCCAGATGATGCTCCAGTAAATAACAAAAGATTAAAAAATAATATGGTGTGTTTACAAATTTCTGCATGAACAAAACTTGTAGAATAGAACTTTCCGTTGTGTTTCTCGTCAGATTCTGGTGTGATCCAATGACCATAATTTTCTCTTAAATAGACTCCATACCACAACTCTAGTGAGATCAATACCACGGAGACTCGATTTGATCCTTTGTAGGGTAAGAGAGCTTATCGATTTATTACGTGAATCTATCCAACAACTTCAAATATCCCAAAAAAAGAATGATAAAGGCTAGAATCTTTCTCCAAATTTAAAACTTTCTCAATTCACACCCAAGTATAGATCTAATAGCATCAAAACAATGATCTATGTCCAACAAAATCAGATACATAGACCAATCAACCAAAATGAAGCATCTAACAATCAAATCATGCATTGATTTTCATGTTGAAATAAAAATTCACATATAGAGCTTCATGTTTTATGCTTACAAATTCATCCAATTACCATTCAATCCAAAATCATGCATCAATGCTTTAGACCTCCAATAAATCATGATCAGATGCTAGATATATGCATAATCAAGCAACCCAACGTGAAAATGAATTCGGAATACTAATTTCCACCCGATTTTCATGTTAGGAACATCCTTAATGTCTTGGGTTCCCCAAATCGATGGAAATTGATTCGGATATGGTCTCATTCACTCGATCTGAACTATATGATGATTGATTTATGCTTTAATGATCAATTTACAACAAAACTAAACTTGAATAAGCCGTTTTTCACGTCCCATATTTGAATTTCATGTCAAACATGAAAATCATCCAATCATCTAGCCCTTTCTTCATGCTGATTTGAAGATTTAACTCATGAAAGCTATTTTTTTGATTTTTTTTTATATAAATGGATGAGAACTATGCTTTGATACTAGAAGTGGTAGTTGGCAATGGTGACAATGATGGAATTGAAGAGAAATGAGGGAGAAGATGAGATTGCTAGGGAGAGAAAAATGGAAAGATTGAAAAAGAATTCTCACTAGAAAACGCTTAATAAGCTTATCCCAAGCCTTGAAGGCAAGAGAAAATTTACTATAGAATTAAAGAGGCCAAAAAAGAGCAATTCTCATTAGAAAAGTAGGATAATAATAATATGTGGAATTTAGCATGGTTATTTATAGAGCCCATGCAACTCAAAAGATTAAAATAGCTTTCACTCATCCTCTAATAACCTCATACACCTTTCATGGATCCTTGGATCCAAGTACAAGATGTGAGAGACTACACAAGACCTGCCTTATAAAAATACTCCTAAAAGACCAAAAAGATGCTCAACAATAGTATGCTATCAAGCACCCATGAAGTTTTATGCATTTTGAAAAGCAACCATAGGTATGACCGGCTAAGACCATTGTGGTCCAGGTCATCGAAATCCGAGTGCATTTTCTACATGTAATAAGAAAAGTAACCTATGTATAGATTAGATGCAATCACATTGCACACTTTGAGTGTGCTGATGCATATGACCGCTCTTCATCTTTAGGATACAACCAGTCAACTGTGAGGCCCAAGAGACAGTTGTTGATGAATCAGGTGCACTGGCTCACTAAAGTGTGCAATGTAATTGCAACTTATCTTTTGTCATTTTTGGGGGTACTAAATGAATCTGTTCCAAAGGTTTTGTGTTTTTTTAGGAGTAAAGAGTACCAACTATTTGAGCGTTAAGGGGTTGTTTACCCCCCTGTCCCATGCCCGTTTTTGGATGGTGCGATCGCTGAGAATGGGAGAACTATTAAACAGCAGACCCACAAAAGGTCGTCCGTCACATCCATTTTTTATTGATCCAGTCGTTCCACCCCCTTGTTATGTTGAGAATAGGATAGGGAGAATGATGTAAAAAAAATTTGAGCGGAGAGGGACGGGGATCTAACCCCGACCCTCTCATTTCTCTCTCTCTCTTTCACTCCTGTGCATCCGACGGGCAAGGCCACTGGCAAAGTGGACACCAACGGTCGGAGATGACACTGGTGACTAGAGAGGACATTGGTGGTGTAATTTTTCAGTAAAAATTCTGAATAAATTTATAAGGTATTTTATGTAAAAATAACATATGAACTCGATATGTGAAACAAATAGATTTTAACTAACAAATTATACTTATAACGTACGTATCTTCACAAATATATGCTCAAGGGAGCCATAACTTTCTCCCTAAGTAAAATTGAAAGATTTTAACGAGCCAACTAATTTTTTAGTTTCGTCGATATGAAGAAAATGATATACTCATAAATTTTCGCAAAAAATATCGATGAAACCCCAAAAATCCGTGGGACCCACAAAAAAATTTAACAGGTTCTACAAAAATTTCTCACCAAAAATATCTTATGGGCCCCATATAAATATCTTATGAAATCAATCAGGTAGGCTCCACAGGGATATAGAAGTTATTTGATTACTTTATGCTCAAGTTTGGGTCTAAGATTAAATAAGAAGTTTTGGATCGGATCCACACCACATGTGGATTCAAGATCCATATTTTTGCCTAGAAATAAGAGAAGACCTTTTCATTTAAAAAAAATCCAGCCCTCCCTCTCTCTCCTCCCTCTTGGTTCTAGCCTAGACCAAGCCCACTTGCAGTGAGCTTGGACCTGCTTAGCCCAGGCTGCCCAGTTGATCAAGACTCACTTGACCTACTAGGCTAGCTTTTCTCTCTCTTCTTTTGTTTTGGTTTTAGCCTACGTCAAACCCACTTGACCTAAACTTAGCCTAGTTGGGGTGGGCTTGGACCCACTTGACCTAGTTCGAACCCAATTGAAACATGACCCTTAGTTCTGATGGCTTGATCTTCTCTGCCCTTTCTTTGCCTAAACCCAACCCAACCAACCAAACCTAACCTAGTTGAGGTAGGTTCGAACCTAGTTGGACCTAAGCTAGGTCCAAACCGGTTCTTAGTTTAAACTTTGTCAGATCACCATTTCATTGAAAGCTGCAAGAGATACTCTTGGTTGTGACCATACCGAACGTAAAGAACGTGCCGACCGCGTCCTAGGGGTGCCTCAACCACCTTATTGGAGTATCGCCACATATCTTGGTAGGTTTGTGCACTAATCAGTACCAGGTTCTACTTTTCTCGATATATATGTATTTGCTTATGCTTTTAAGATTTTCGTCGCGTCGAACGACGCCAAGGCTTCTGCTTTTTGTGTATTACATATATATGTATTTGCTTATGCTTTTAAGATTGTCGTCACGTCAAACAATGCTAAGGCTTCTGCTTTCCGCATATTACATATATATGTATTTGCTTATACTTTTAAAATTGTCGTCGCGTCGAACAATGTCAAGGCTCAAGGTTTCCTCATATTACATATATATGTATTTGCTTATGTTTTTAAGATTACTGTTGCGTCGAACGATGCCAAGGCTCCTACTTTCTGCAATCTGCTTATGCATTTAAGTTTGTCGTTACATCGAACGATTTCAAGGTTCCTGTTTTCTGTAAATATATATGTATTTGCTTTCTGCAAGTTATTTAGTTCGGTTTTCTCCACCGAACATTAAATATGCTTTCATGTACACCGCCACGCTATATCGCACAGGCTCCTACTTATATTACATATAGTTGTACATAAATGAGCATTCAAATGGAGATCAACTCTTATCGCCAATGCGATTCTATATGCCGCTCCTCGATAAAAATTTTGATTGACAAAAGAAGCCCCTATTAAAAAGGCTTCGTTCTTACGTAAAATCGCTTTTTTATAAAAACCAAAGTACGCATAGCCTAGCTAAGACCTAAGGTTCCAACGAACCACGATAGATGCGAAGTACGTACAACGGTAAACATTCATTCTCAAGTTAAAAGTAATATTTTCTCTATCAAAAAAAAGAAAGTGCTGCTAAATTTTTTGAAAAGATGCTCACTGAGCTTAAAAGAACGCAATGCTTTCTTCATCAAAGAGATAAAGTGTTGCCGAAATTTCTGAAAGAAGCTCAATAAAGCTTAGAAAGAGCATAACATGTACTCCGTCAAAGAGAGTAAGTGTTGCCCAATTTCTGACAAGTTACTTTTTATAAGTAGAAAGGGTTGACATGCTTCCTTCGTTAAACAGAAGAGGTGCTGCCAAATTTTTTGGCAAAAGACTTGTCTGAACTAGTTTGAATGACATGATGATGCCCCTATTATCGGAACCCTGCCAGAATGGCTCATTTCACCTTCGCCTGTAAGGTCACCCTACTCGTAAGGACTGGTGCACCAAAGTAGTTGTTGCACCTTGACTAGGCCAAGTGCTCGTTATGGCTACATACGCCAAGCAGTCGATCCGATATGGTCATAGTACATGCATACTCATGTGAAATACTGTTGTATAATTAGACTCATAAGAGCCAGAATGCCAGAGTTTGTTGTCCATCTGAAAGAGGTAAAGTGCTCGTAAAGGTCGTAGATGTCGAGAGCAGAGTCATGCATGCATATGAATAAAACTTAATGATTGTTCTTGGATCACATGGTTGGACTGTTCTTCAGAATACTAAATGGGTTGGGGTACATATTCCCTTAGTGCAGAACACACTGATTGTTCGAGTGACATTCAAATGACCTATAAAGAACAGTTATGCCATCGAACCCCTTCAGGACTTACATTAGCCATTGTAGACAGTGATGGTACAACCGCGAGTGACACATATTTATTATAAACCAAAGAGTTCAAGGGATCTCCCGTCACTCAAGAGGTTTGGAGGTCTGGTTATCCTTAAGATCTAAGGATTGAATCCCAGTATTGCAGTAGAGGATGCATTCGAAACAACCTGATGGGGTTATCCCGGTATGAGTTCTACCGCCCCATTATAGACATGGTCATTCAGGCATCTAGGGTATCTAAAATATATAGAATAATAAACCCTCTGATGGCTTTATTTGATGTCAAAGATAAGTTCTTCTGCATATCAAGGGGTGAACAAATTAATATCGAAACAATGCATTAGTTTTAGGTTCATCGATGTATAAATGTATGAATGAATGGGTGTTGATTTTATGATTCTTGTATAACCTTGTAGAAGGTATAGAGATCGGTATACTACTGGACCGATAGGGCAAAGACCCATGTTGTATTCATATAACTAAGCTAAGCTCGCGGAGCTCTTGCTTGCATTCGTGGGATACAGATGTGCCAAATTTTAGAGACTTGAGCTTGATGTTCTAGACGTGGCCCTGAAGAGACTCACGTGATATATACCAAGTCTTGGAGACTTAAGCGTAATGCTCTAATCGTGGCATTTAGGAGGCTTTCATAAGTCGTAGAGACTTGAGTATCGTTGTTGCAAACTGTGATCCATGTATTTTTATGAGTTTATACTTGATTGATTTGAATGCTTTTCTATCAGACCAACGATGGTTCTAACCCCGTTTAATGGTGAATACATGTATTGAACTTACAATGCAATATGTGGAGCAAGGCAATGTCGAGTTCCAGGGTTTCTCCAGACAGTGTTGCACCACTTCTTTTATAAAACCAGTTTCATAGAATACTGTTTTTCTAAGCAGTGATGTTTGTCATAAATAACTCGTTTTGATAAATAAAACACTTTGGTGGTCAATGAGTGTTTCACCACATACCTGTGACTTGCTCGATGTTTTCTAAAGCCAATGACTCATTATCATCTATTTCTTTTACTAAAAACATTTTCTAAGTTTCGTTGTAAAGAAAAAAAATCATGAATTTTCAACCAAGTAGTGTTTTGAAAATTCGGGGCGTTACAGGCAGCTGGCCATGACACCATGTCTTTGACCCTCTCTCTCTCTACACATCTCTCCCTTCCATCCCTGACCCTCCTCTCTCTCATGTGCAGTGATCAGACAACGAGAGTTCAGCGATAAAAGGTTGCTCTCTCTCTTTCTAATTAGGGCTCTGAATCAAAAATTTCCTTTGATTAGGTTTTTTTTTTAATTTCTTTAATTATGGTTTGAATTGTACATTATTTTTCCTTTAATTTAAGGTTTTTGGTTTATTTATGGATTTTTATAGTTAATTTAATTATGAATTTTCTTGTATTTGATTAGGGTTGTTTTTCTTTGAATTTCTTTTATTAGGATTTGAATTTATGCTTTATTTTTTTGTAATTTAGGGTTTGAACTTAGGCATTGTTTTTCTTGTAATTTAGGATTTTTGGGTTTATTTATGACTTTTTATAGTTAATTTGATTGTGGCTTTTCTTGTATTTGATTAAGGTTTTTTTCTTTGAACTTTTTTTCTTTGAGTTTGAATTTATGCTTTATTTTTCTTGTAATTTAGGATTTTTTGGTTTATTTATGGATTTTTATAGTTAATTTAATTATGACTTTTCTTGTATTTGATTAGGGTTGTTTTTCTTTGATTAGGGTTTAAATTTATGATTTATTTTTTTTTTATAATTTAAGATTTTTTTGGTTTATTTATGACTTTTTATGGTTAATTTGATTAAGGTTTTCTTATATTTGATTAGGGTTGTTTTCTTTGATTTTCTTTTATTAGGGTTTGAATTAGGGTTTTTTATATTTTTTAATATGATTTATTTATGGTTTCTTTGACTTTGTGTCTTAATTATAGTTTATTTTTTATATATTTTAGAGTTTTTTGGTTTATTAATGATTTATTTTCTTGCATTTTAGGGTTTTATAATTTAATTATGGTTTATTTATGTTTTTTGCATTTGTATATAAAAAATTTTAATTTCTTATTTTTTCTCAAATTACTCAAAATTTAAATAGTTTTTTTACTTGAATTCAGTTTGAGATTCATATTTGGGGCTAAAATCCATAATTTTTTGATAAACTTTCATAATTAGATCCAATATGACACTGATTAAAGCATTTGTATATAAAAATTATCAATTCTTTTTTTCTCAAATTACTCATATGTTAAACATTTTTATTTTTTAAATTCAAATTTGAGATCCATATCCGAGGTTAAAATGTATAATAAATATGTTAAAACATAGATAATGGTAGGGAGGATTGGGTGCTACTACCTCATTATCCATGTGCGTCGAGAACAAAGAAAATCAAACCAAAGCCATAAGTAACACAACTTTTGTCTACAAACAAAATAAACATTGGACGAAGTACAGTTGGTATACAACACGTGTTCTCTCAATTTTAAACATACCCTAAAGAAACGGTTTAGTGACAGCTAAAAGGATACGTGTCACCAATACCGGCTGCCCTAATTACTGGCTTACTTAAAACTGGTTGTCATTATAGTATGATGGAAGTCAAGGACAGTAATATTATTATGATATTTCAACTTTATTAATGTTATTATGGCTGTTCCATGACTTTTTGACCAAATCATATTTTTTAAAGGATTATTATATGCGTAAGAGATTTGGTGGTAGTTTCTAATCATTATTCTTTCCTCATGCACGCATTTTAACGATAGATAAAATAGATTAGTAGTGTACTTAAGAATCCTTGGAAATGATTTGGTCATTTTCAATTATCAAGTCATTTTCTCGTACGAGAGAGAGAGCAATAGATCCAGATTTAACAACTTAGGTCATGACCAAGATCCTAATCATGTCAGTCTTGGCAAGGGCCAATTTGAATCTCTAGAACCAGAATTTGACAATCACACTTCTTGGTTAGGTCATGACCAAATATGAATCCAAGTGCCTCAGTGACAGTTATGGTTGCTGTGACTAGTACCCTACCTGACCTGAACCTGAATCCCTGGGTTCGAGCATGAAAATGCCGATCTGAATAATATTTGGGTCGACCCAACCCGAGCAATATGCCGGGCGGGTTTGGGTCATGATTTTTGCTGGGTACTTGACATGAGTATTTTATATATATTTTAATAAAAAAATTCTGTAATTATGCAGGTATGAGATCCTATTTTTATGATCCAACAAAACTAGAACCCAGTAATTTGTTAGTGGAGAGGTTCAGATATACTCTAATGGGTCGGGTACTCGACCCGTTGACAACCCTAGCTGTGACCCATCAGTCTTACGGGGTTTAATCATTTTGTATCTAATGGCATATACTAAACAAATGCTGAGACTTACATAGATGTTCAAGGTCACCCACAAAATTAACATAAAATGGTGGGTCTGACTTGTTGACTGAGTTGACTGATTAAAACTTGAAGCAAGGTCGATCTAGGACTTGCGTTGGGTCTCAAAGTACTCCATCTGCCTAGTTTATGAGGTCCACTGCCAAGTCCATCAAGTGCAAAATCATGGTGTCACCTTATTTAATTAATTATCGCTGCCCCCCACGTGGACTCCAATCCCAAACACTATCCAGCTCAATGCTGTTGGGAGGAGCCAAGATCAGGTGACATCACATGGCACACTTTGAAGTGTGCCGCTACACCAGATGCCCTCCATCTTTGGCAGATAATCTGTCAGTTGTGGGGCCCAAAAGCAGATGGAGGGCAGCCAGTGTGCCGTGTGATGGCACCTTATCCTGGCTCATTGGGGAGGGTACCCATTGCATTGCCCTTCTTATTTCCGTCTTTGTGTTGGAAGCTAAGGCTGGGCTTACCTTGTTCTTACTTTTTTATTTGATTTATTTATTTTAATGAAGAAAAAAAAAACTTAGTTATAGTCTGGAAGGTGCTCACATCTCCTGAATATCAACTCTTGACATCCTTCAACTTGATGCCTTGATCTAGCGGGGAGCCTTTATAGGCTTATTTTTCTGTACTTACCAAATGAATAATATATATATATATATATATATGCTACTAATGAAGTAGAAATCATAGGTGCAAGTTGTATCGACTCAATCTAACCACATACATTGTGTTCAACATTGTTTGTTTGCTAAAGATGAAACCTTGGATTGTACTTTTCGGATGGATCTTTTGAGTTATGAAATTTTGGCACATTGTGGGCTATTGATTTTGGACTATTTAAAAATCTAATTATTTGTCATAATCACATTATTCAAAACAAGTTTTCCACTAAACAGACCATGTACATCTCTTATTTTTAAAGGCAAGTTGGAGTTAGGCATACCCGCACCAGTTATTATTCAAAAGTACCACTCGGGTTTGAACCTACAACATCCCACCACAAGGAGACGTGCACTGACAACTCCTACCAACGATGCTGAGCCCCGTTGGTATCACATCAGTAACATTTAATTTACAAAAAACTAAAAATTTTTAAAGAAAAAAAGTGATTTCTACTCATTAGTTTATTTCTTTCGTTATTAGCCAATATTTACCCTATGTATATAGGGGTCACTAGAATAGGAGAACTAATCATGTTTTTTTTTATAGATATTTGGTTCTTTTCTATTAAGTCTAACCATATGGATATGATCTAAATGCTTGGTTTTATAAAGACTAGAACTTGTATCATCTTATTATGATGTATAAAAAAAATATTTTAAAGCTTTAAAATCAACGACTCATAATCTTCATAAATATTCATGCATCCAAAAAAATAGATTTTTTCATGAAAAATATATGATCTATGATGAACATATGTCCATGGTTGGATTTATAAAAACAAGAATTGGAAGTGCTCAGTTCATACGGCTAGTAATGACATCCATGCTCTCTCTCTCTCTCCAAAATAATTACACATAAACCATGTCTAATCTCTCTCTGCACATGGAGGCAGCGGTCTCCTTGAGTGAGAACCAAGCCATCTGTCTAAAATTCTTTACTTTATTAGAAGATTAGGAACTACTTTATGCCACCACCCCATGTGGTTTTGTGAGCCATAGAGCTGGTTTCCACTTTCACTTTTTATATTTTTTTTCTTTGTCCCTTTGCCCATTTATTAAACTTAAGAACTTTAAAAGCAGCATGACGGGCTTCATATGTTAATTAAATGTAATTTTTGTCAATTAAATTTCATAATTTGAATGTAAAAATCTTTATGAGTTTAACATTCACCTCCATGTTAACGAGCCAGTCTAGATTTACTTTCAGGTACAAACAAAATCTCTTGATTTTTTTCTAAGATCAAGAAGCCCTATGGATGTGTGATCTGCATAGATTAAAGTCAAAATTAGGTGTTTTAGATTATTTGATTTAGATATATAAATAATTGTTTGAGGAGTTTTCAAAATCAATGGCTTACAATGCATTAGAATTTTATGATTAAAAAATGTGTAATTTTATGTCGAGACCACTTAACCCATAGTACAATTTGTCATAAAAAAAGGTAAGTCGAACGGGCCAATGAGTTCAAATTGATTATATAAGCTTGCACTTATGGGTTTGAGAGAAATACGCTCCCATAGAAAAGGTTAATCTAAGTGTTACCCTTAGTAACAGATTAGGTATATTAGTTTAAAAGGATCAAATGATATTTTTAAAAAGTAACACAAGGTAGTTTAGTAATTCTAGTTCAGCAAAGCAAGAGCTGAATTACCCCAAGACAATTATAAAATTTGAAAAATGCAATAATTTTAAGGTGTTTTTTGGTAATTTCAACCATGGATAGCAATATTTGAAAAATGCAATAAAAGCCAGTGTGGGTTTTTATGTGAATTCATGATTATGGGTATGGATCTCATCATTTGACATAGGATGAGTTTAATCATGCATTCAATCCTAACCGTCCAAACAATGGTTAAGATTAGTTCATATTTTCACTTGGATGTTGACTGATCCTAACCGTCTAAATGCTTCAGTGAGATAGGGGTTGTCCGCATGGCCTTGGACTTGTGGATAGGGATCTTTCCTCTATCACAAGTTCGAGTACCCATGTGGGCACCTCCTCCTGTTTTAAACTGTATACACTGTAATACAACAATAGCAGAGACGTGCACGTACATCCATACACACATGAGGATGCACATATACAAAATGCTCATGTGTGCGCGTGCACAAACACACACATAAATACAAAGCAATATATAGAGGGCGGATATGGTTGTATTTAGCAACACAACATTTTGGCAAAACCATATTGTGGCAACACATAGAAACAATGTTTTCATCCTAATGCAACAGTCTCTAAGCATATCCTTTATCACTCTGCTGGCTAGGGTCGTATTATCTTAACCAAGAGATATCGGATTTGAATACCTTTGGGGACACCCTGAGCTTAATTAATTCGGGAGAAAAAAGAAAGAACCAGGCAATTCCTTTGAAATATCTTAGGGTACTATCCAATACAAAGTCATGGTTGAAAGCTTTATCCACCTCAAATATGTTTCTCATGATTCATTTATTATAAGAGCCTTACTTTGGATTGAGTGATTTTGATATAAAACTATGATTTTTTTTATCGCAAAAATTTTGTACATTGTAGGCGGTAAATTTTTAAAGTTTTCAAATATCCAGCTTACACAACATAATCAAATGATCCCAAACATGGTTTTCACTATCATATAGATCTCCATAGGACTTGATCCCAAAACGTAAAAAGAAAAAGGAAAACCTTTAGGGTTAGAAAATGAAATGGACTGTTTGTTAGCTTAGCTGGCCCAAACTCACTTGAAATCGTAAATTGAGCTTGATGAGTTGAGCTATGAGCAGCTCATAAAGGGTATACAAGCTGATTATGAAGAAGAGGTTTCAGATCGGGTCGATTCATGTAAGCTAATAGTAGTCTACCACTTTTCTAGCTTATCGGGCTTTTGAAGGGTTTTCTTCCATCCTTTCTTTAAATCTAACCATACAGTTGTGTTCTACATGTTTGATTTTATAGGAATCAACTTTTGGATGATCAGATTCCGGTATATAGGTAGGTTTTTATAAGGTTTAAAAATCAGCAGTATTGGATTAATTACATAAATATTCAATGCTTAAAAATCACATTTTTTTATCGAAAAACATGATCAACGGTATAATTTCTTAAAAAATCGACCATGTCGCACACATCTATAGGGTTAGATTTGCAAAAAACAACTAAAAAACTGGGTTCACTCATTATAGGTTAGTGGTAGGCAGCTAACACTTTATGTGTATATATATATATATATATATATATATATATATATATATATATATATATATATATATATATATATATATATATATATATATATATATATATATATATATATATATATATATATATATATGATAGGGTACCCTTGGAGTACCTACTCTCACCTAATAGAAGCCTTAGATTTTCAAATTTCTTAAACTTTTTTTATTGATCAAACCCTATAGATATGATCTATAAGCATTATTTAGTAGAAAACACGGTTTTGATCATGTGATTATAGCACAGATGTATGTTTTTTAAGAACTTTAAAAAAATCAATGGCTCGCAATGTATCAAAATTTTATGACTTAAAAAATCTTATTTTTATGTCAAAAAAAACACGATCCACAGCATGATTCCTATCCAATAAATTATGTTGAGTACATCTATAAAATTTAATTGAGAAGATGCAACCTACAACCATGATTTCTAGTACGTGGGAATAGGTACTCCCGGAGCACCTAAGCATTACTCTCTCTCTCTCCACACATATATATATTCTTTCTGAGCACCCACTCCCTTTTATTAACCGTTGGATCTTTTGGGAGTCGTTTAAAAAAGTAAACCCTATCTTTAATTAGTTTTCCTTTTAATAGAAATTTGAAAAGCATGCAGATATCATTTAACTTAAAGCTGCATGCATATTTAAAGTGTATCACAACCGTTGGATATCAAAAAATCCAACGGCTAATAAAAAAGAAGAGGTACTCTGGGAGCACCGTATCATTACTGTGTATATATATATATATATATTATTATTATTAAATTAAAAAAAATATAAAAAATAAATCTTTTCCAGAAAATGAGCTTGGGCTCTGCTTGACTTGTGACAAGCTTATGAGCCAAGCACTAAGGTTTCACCCTTTACAAACAGAATCCGAATTGTAAGACTCAAATCTTCTGATTCTCTGAAAATGGATGGAAATTGGGTGACTGTTCTATTAAGTGACTCTGTATGGTTTTACACGGTAGTTGTTATCGCACCAATCAAGGGATTACAAACAGAAAAGAAAAAACGTGTGTACAGTAGTGCATATCTACAACAGAAAATTCTATATACAAGAAACGTCTCTCCTCAATGATAGGCTTGCTATATGGGATGCCCTTATCGCCAGCTTGGCTTCTCTATCTCCTCTCCAACATTTACGTCAAGTTCAGCCCAGCATTTCCTATCTCAAAGATTTTGGATATGTTCCAATGCGAACAGCCCCAGCATGCTTCCTTGGGCTCGTTCACCAGCACTTGCACTGGTACCAACATATTTTTTTATTTCTCCTAAACGGCTCTGGGCTTGTGACCATTATAATATACAATATAAGGAGAACTGTTTCAGGTGTATTTTGTAGCGAAGAATAACAATGGCCTTTGAACATTCTTATGGCTTTGCCAGTAGGCCCAGTACCACAATTTTTGCTGATTAATTCTGATGACTTTGTCAGTGCAAGATATTGTCTAGTCCCAATGCACTTCCACGTGCATTTTGGCGATTCATATAATCATCTGCCTCGCGTTCACCAAAGAACAAAAGGGTCTTGACATAGCTGACCTAGATCTGACACATGGGTTTATTTTTGAGATAAGTTTAATGGTATGGATTTATGCAACGAAATGCATTGGACGTGTCTTTTAAAATTTCACAAGCTTGTCTTAAAAACACGAAAGTAGACGCCTCTCTCACTTTCAAAATTTTATGAGAAATTCATCACTTCCTAAAATTGAAAAGTTCGCTTCTCCTAATATGAAAACGAGCTTTCTTCATAATGGAAATATTTTTCTCGTGGCAAGAATTGCATTTTCTGCATATATAATGTATATTTTGATAAAGTACTTGGCATTCATTTTAAGTACATTGATATTTAATATATTTTTCATGTTAATCGCTTTTTCACTCGGTTTCTTTAGGGATATCAACAACCACTTTGCGTAAAACCTCCAAACACCCGGAACTGGAAATGCCCCCCCTGCTTTGGCCTTGTGGCAAGGAACTCGTAATTTTACTATCGAACTCACAGCATCCTTCAACTTGGAAAACTTGAGGTCAACTCGCCTTGCAACTTGCAAGTGTACGGAGCCCTCAATGCTGGCTTCCCAATTCACATATTATTTTAGTCTAATATTTTGGAGCTTGGGCTTAGTCAAGAGTATGTCGGTCTTTCTTTTCAAAATAATACAGAACCATTTAAAGCCAACTTATAAATTGTACACTTTACCCCCAAAGCAACGTTGTGTATGATCTACTTCTAAAGAAAGACAATAGCATACTTTTGAAAGGGTTTCAGCTCACCACAGTTAATTGGTATCCAAGTACCACTGTCACGTCCACAAAAAGCAAAGCCGAGAGAGAGAGAGAGAGAGAGTTCCCAGAACATTTTCTTCTGTGTTTCTCATGCATCCAGCAGAAGTCCGGCAAACCAAGTTGGCGCATCCAGTCAATCAAGGTACACGTCCAAATTGATGCACATGACCATACCAACCTCGAGTGCACCAATAGTATCATTCAAACATATACCGTTATGTTGTTGGCCTTCTGAGACGATTTCTCTACTTGTTTGTTTACAAGAAATTGTATGCCGAAAGATGGAAGACAGGTAACCTATTATTGTAAATCATCGACTCTAACAACATTTCCCATAGCTTAGTTATCCAACCTTTTGTTGTTAGATCGAAATTTCCCATGAATGTAGGAGCAAAGGGAAAGCAAGTTGTCCCTGTGACAATGAGTGTTAAGGCATTCTTTGACATACCAAGAGGGAAATTACTTGGATGTGAGAACACTGAAGCTAAAAGTCATGAGAGTGAAGACTTGATGAACCTCATCCGCCAAGAACTACAGGAACTCGCACTCCCCGCCTCCACAAGGAATGCTGCAGAAATTCAGACTCAAGTAAATTTCACCGCCTTTCCTGTGATATGGTGAAGCATGGGGTTTCTTAGGAACTACTATTTATTACAAATCATATCCACTTTATCCCATGCCTTCAAAGTTCTTTTCTGAACAAATGACAATCAAAACATCAAATTCTAATTGCAAGCGAGCAACGGTTGCACACCAAACTTTTTCCACTCCAAAACATAGGACACACGCAATGCATGCACGCACAAAAACAACCATGACTGACTAGACTGCAAAGACAAACGACCTTAAACATTATCACAGCAGGAACCAAGACTAGCTTTATTCATCAGACTCAGACTCTGCACTCTGAAGCCACTCCATGAACGGCTTCATCTTCTTCCATATTTCTGAATTGCGGCCATCACTCTTCTTGAGGCCTTCCTCATACCACTGAAACACATATTCTTCCTCCACTACATCATCATCGTAGAGTGTCTTAAGTACCAGGGCTATTTCCTTCACCACATCAGGGCTTGATGACCTGCAGAACTCCTCCAGTGCTCGGAGCAACATCAACTGCGGGAAGCCAGTCTCCTGTGTTACTGCAGCAAGATAAGACTTCTTTGTGCTTACCTCCTTTGCGAACCCCTTTCCTGCACCCTCAAACAGGGCCACTAACAACGCATTCATGATCTCCTGCTTGTCGCCAGAGAGTGATGCTAGGAAGGAACGCAACTGGCTTGGAGTACAGCCCTTTTTCAGACTGCCTTTTATCTCTGAAACCAAGGATTCCTGAGTTGATGCCGGTGTCTCTGCCTGCGCTTCTGGTTTCTTTGCATGCTTTGGTTTCTCCTTATTTGAGTCATGGGTATCGAGCATCACCATTTCAGCAGTCACATCACTCAGTTGCTCCTGGATCCGTTGCCGTGCTGCCTCAAGGGAAGTATCAGTCTGCCACTGGACATCATCATCTTCATCAGCATCGTTCTCTTCATCAGCATGCCTGCCTGTGGGAGAACCATGATCTTCATCAGAACCAGCAGCCTTCTTCTTTGCAGCAGCAGCAGCAACTTTAGTGTTGGCCTTCTTCTTAGTAGCATCTTTCTTTGCCTTCTGCTCCTCATCCACAGCCTCCCCTTCCTTCAACCGCTCCTTCTCGGCTCTCCTCATTGCTTTCTTGTCCTTTCCTCCTTTCTTTGGCTCAGGGGGGTTCTTTACAATGAAGGTGGTGAGCTTGTCCCTCATATCGACATCAGAAACAAACCCACAAGCAGCACATTTCAGATTGATAACCTGTGTCTTGGTGATGATAATCTCAGTTTCTGGGTTCCCACAACCATAGCACTGCACATATTTTTTGATGAAGTTCTCAAGAAGATCTGCAAGTTTTGTAGTGTTGTGAGCTCCATTGACAAGGGAGACCCCTGTCTTCTCGTCGAACCTGGACTGAGCACCAAGTTCACAACCAAAGTACTTGGTGGTGTAAGAAGCAGGCCGGGCAAGTGCCTTTGCTATATCTACCATATTGACAATGTTGGTCTTGATGCCATTACCCCGACCTTCGATCTTGCTGATCATCTTCGGCATCTTGTACCGGTAGAAGGCATCATCTCTGTTTCCAGCACCAATGTTCTGTAAAGCCATCTCTGCCTACTCTCTGCTGAAGATGCCTATAAAGACGATCTCTTGGACAAGACAAGCCAAAAAATCAAGCAAGCAAGCAATTTCATCCAGAAACTTTTGAAGGATCACCATCAAAGAGAGGTGGCAACTGTGTACAGCTCAAAAACCACCGAGGTTCTCTAAGCAAAATCAGGCGATGAGGCTTGTGCTTTTCCCTCAGCTTCAGCAATCCGGTTGATCCAAGATAGGACAAAACGTCTTCAGACATAAAAGTAGATGTAAGCTTAACGGCCTCCACTTTCACAGAGTACAATGAAAACACACGTTGTGTAACTGATCAGACTTCCTATGCACATTGAAACAACAGTAAGTCAATAGCAAAAAACGAGAACAACACCTTGTGCAAATGTTAACAGGTGGGCACACACACACACACACACACACACACACACACACACACACACACACATATATATATATATAGAGAGAGAGAGAGGGTTCCATGTTCATAATTTTACACTCAATCAAGTTAAGAAATCAAAGCAGCTTCCAAGTTGCAATATAATTGCATCTTCCCATTTTTTATCATAATCAGAGTCTTCTTAAGGACATAATAGGTATTGTGCATATAACGGCCATTGCATCTCGAAACCCATTGTACTTTAATGCCGACTTGTCAGAATTCATTGTGTTCCATTAAAACTTCCTTTTGTTATATGTAAAACAGGGAGAAAATAAAATGTTCATACCAAGGTTGCCAAACTAGGAAGCGGAAGCAGGAAACAATACGGAAAGTAGAAGCGAGAAGCGAAGCATTTTAAAATTTATAGGAAGCGAGAAGCGAAGTATCAATTTAAAAGCAAAATATTAAAAAAACAAAGCAATATGGTAATTGAATAGGAATCGAACAAGAAACAAATAAAAACTAAAATAAAACTGATCATTCTTATATTTCATGATTTTTCAGTAAAAGAGTTAGTTAAATTTTTGTTAAAATCTAACAAAAATGGTTACTAATTTAAAGAAAGTACATGAAAAGTGAGTGAAAGCGTGAGAGAAAATACATGAAATACATGAAAAGAAACACGAGAAAAGCATATAGGAAGCAAAGATCATGTGTGTGAGAAGCATAGAAGAAGCGTGGGGGAATCAAGATTCCCATAAAGTTTCGGAAGCGAGGAGTATCGCGCTTCCGAAGCAAGTTTCCGGGAAGCAAGCTTCCCACCTACCTAAGAAGCTTCCGGTAACTCTGGTTCATACACTTCCATGCACAAACTATAGGTGACATGAATAGAACAGTTCAAATCGAATTTAGTACATACACATTCAGAAAACCAAACAAAAAGGAGCGATCATCCTTTCAAGAAAAAAAGATGTTCATAATACAACTGAGATAAGCACAGATAAAAAGGAATTGCAGATATGAAACATTGACAATATATTGCAAGGAATAGCAATTTAAATTAAGAGCACATTTTCTGCAATCAACTAAGATGTTGATAATACAACTGAGACAAGCACAGATAAAAAGGAATCGCAGATATGAAACATTAACTAAATAGTTTGCAAGGAATAGTAATTTAATTTAACTATAAGAGTACATATTTTATGTAATCAACTAATTAAGCGATATTTCTGGCCATGATTATAGACGATGCTCAAAGACATAATGGAGAAAACTTGTAGATTATGTTACCCTGGAGCATTGTCTCACAGCTCACCAGACACTGAAAAATAATAATGATGCGATTTTTACCAATACTACAATCTTACTAAGCAAAAGAAGCGAACTGGAGCAGATATCAAGTGAATGCATCTATGGAATTTCCCCATATAAATCCTCAATCTTATCATCAACACCAGTAACCGCTCAGCCAATATTTTCATCCTAGAGAAATCTTACCTTATTGCCTATGTCTGACATTTTTTTTGACATAAACACTTTCTATCATAGAGAGTCATTTGTATATGTATCAAAACAGTTACCCCTATCCGCAAATTTCTCAAAACCTTGTGTGTTAGTCTTAGCCCTAGTGAAAAATACTAGATTCTTATTTGTTTGTCCCTTCTGGGAGATAAGAAAAGAAACGGTTGATATATTGAGGATAATCATGCACTTACAAAATACCGTCTCAATTTGTCCTATTTCATAGGCTCCAGGATGTGATAAGGTTCTGAAGGATGAACCAGATATCGAACAATACCATCGAGGAAAAAACAAGGAGCACCATCCAACTTGTACAGTTAAGAGAGGCATCTCCATATCCAACTTGTACAGTTAAGAGAGGCATCTCCAGGTATGGCTTTTACAAAGCCAAAATCTTGACTATCAGAAGTTGCAAAGTGAACTAGATCAGTGTAAAAAGCTCCCATTGTTGGTCTGATGGCACAACCGCCAGCTTCCTAATCATTGATAAAGCATGCAGCTCAAAGATGCAATGTAATGGGCATGATACTTGCGTTAAAGTCTAGCACTAAACATCGATTTGGTCTTAAGTCCAAAAAAGTCCCAACCATAACTTGATAAGAAAAAATTCAAGGATGTGTATGATACACCTAAATCTCAGTACACACGCTGGTTAATACTTTTCCAATAAACCAAAGGGCAGTCTCGTTAAAGTCATTCAAACTGAGGTTTCCATCAGAAGAAGAGAAGCAAATCACAATAAGATCTTTCCCAAAGACTGCAAATTGAGAAACAAAACTTCAACAAAGATAAATTTACCAATTAATAAAACCTACTGCAAACATGTAAGGAAATAAAGAACAAAATAAAAAAATAGGAAAGCAATCTAGAACTGCATCTAGTAAATCCTAATGAGCATATTTGTAACTAGATCCTTATTCTCATAGATAATTAGATATGGATATGATTAAGTACGGCACTATGGATCTTAGGTAAACTTTAGATCACAAAGATACTTGTTCCACTAAAATGCATACCTTGTTCCGTTTGGAAACTGGTAGCTAGGATGGGAGTTAATGCATTTGGTAAAACCTTGGTCAAACAACCTCAGTGGTGGATGTTTGGAAACTCGCAGCTGTGATGGGAATTTATGCATTTGAGATGGAAAGTGAGGTCCTCTTCCCTTTGCATTTGTCATAATGATTGGATTTGGCAGCCGTCGTCTTTTCAAATGCATAAACTGCCTCGGACTACCAGTTTCCAAATGGAGCCTTGGCTTTTGTAGCTGGAGGTGGATCTTTGAATTAAATAGTGTCTAACTCCTAATATTGATCTGATTCAACAATAAAATATGCTGTATATTAAAGTTTTTAATTGACCACCCGTGCTCCTTGGAGTGGACCATGTACACATCTTTAATTTGCAAAGCACCATAAGTCAAAACAATCAACAGGAATGGATGAAACTAAAAAAAAAGCACAAGTGAAGACCCAGACTCAAAGGTTATTATGTGTGTTTGTCACTTGCAGTCTTTTACTTGAAAGCTAAAAAAGAGCAAGTAGAAAAAACATACGCTCCCAAAATAACCCAGTGTAGACACCAAAATTTCTATAATGCCTCATTATAGACATCTTTTGAAACAAGTGTTTTCAGGTACCGAGCAGGAATCGGGTATCACTCAAACTTGGACGGCAAAGGGGATTTGGCCGTTTATTTTGAGGACGGCTCACCGGACCGCCGTTTGTTACAGGACGGTAGAACAGACTGCCTTCCGGTATTGGGGACGGCAAAACATAGTGTTATCCGCTATGAGACAACATCACTGCTTCTCCGTCTGTTGCGCTAAATGTGTGGATAAGCCATTTGGCTAATCTCTATCTCTTTTCAACCGCCCTACACGTTTTGCAAGAATGGAGGTCTCCTCTTGGATGAACTTCCTTCCAAGAGGACTCTCTTGGATGAGAGTTATCCAAATTAGATCCAAATTCAAAGAAATCCCATGACCCGTATCCTATTCTGGGTCATATAAATAGGGGCTAGCCCCTAGGACCCAAGCATCTGAAATTTCCTTGCCCAAGCTTTGATCCTAGAGTGAAAGAGCCTGAGCCTCTTTGTACTGTCATCTCTCGAATTAGCCTACTTGCGTCGAAGTATTGCAAAAGCTGCAACCATTTTTATCCCTATGCAAGAGCATCACAACGATCAAGGAAGAGCTTAAAAGCTTAACGAACCCTGAGCCCGAAAAAGGTGATTTTTCAAATCATTCATTTTTTCATTTCAAGTTTTATCATTTTAAAGAACAAGTATACACTTTTGATTTTCATTGCATACTCGAGTGTCTCGATGGTACAGTTCAAGATACGAAGATCGAAAAACTTGCCTAGATTCTACTTTCCCGCCAGATCGAGGATCCTATACGACGTCCCCCACAATTTAAAAAGGATTTCATCGAATCCGGGTAAGTTTTGTTCTTCCACACAAAAGAATTTGTAAAAAAATTTTGGTGATCACGGTGGGACACCATTTTATTTTTCCGATTTATCGTAGCTAGACTTGGATTATCCAAAGAGTTTTGAGGGAGTTGTAGCAAACTCAAAAAATCTCAATTTTCGGGTATTTTCCAGATCGGATGTCAAAACTTGTTTTGTCGTCCCCTGATTTCGCTATCTGATGTGTTGTTTGGTAGATCAATCACCTGCGGACCCTCCTCAGTTTTGCTCTGCAGAGCATTTTTTCTGTCAGATTCGTCGTTCACCACGCTTTTGTCGTCCACTATGTCTGCAACATCGATGAAAAGTGCTTATGTGTCTGCAGATAGTGTCGTCCGCTATGTCTACAACATCGGCGAAAAGTGCTTATATGTCGACAGACAGTGTTGTCTGCTCTGCCTGCAGTCTTGGCCAGATCTGTCATTTGACGGATTAGCCGCACTGCTGCTTTCCTTTGTTTCTCTTTGACAGATCTTCTGTTTAGTGTTTTTTTAGTTGTTTATCCCGAGTATAGGTTATTTTGCAATATATGCAAAAATATTAGGTTTAAGTATTATCACATTTTAGATGCTTTTGTTGGAGAAAATTCACGTCAATTAGAAATTAGAAAAATATTACCTCCAAGAAGTTAGGATTTTGATTAAGACATTGTTTGCTTTTATTATGTGCTCTTCGTATTTTTATCCTCTCTTCTTCTAAGTTAAAACCTCTCTTTTATTCATTTTTTTTAAAATCTTGTGTCCTATCAATTGGATTTTCGGATCTCTTCACCAATACTCTTAAGTTGTTAGTTTGGATATATCGGTGGCGATACCATTAGAGCTAGATAATCAGCATTAGTACTTTCAAGTTGTTAGCTTGGGTATATCAGTGTAGACTCGAAAGAAAACCCTAATCTGATAAACCCGAAAAGACCTTCATTGATACAGTTTTCGATGAGAATAATCTGCAAAACCCGAAGACACCTTCGTCGATACAGTTTTCGATGAGAACTAGGGTACCCATTGTTTTGAAAATCTCTCATTGCTTGTTTGAGACGATGTGAATCATTATTCATTCCCAAGGATGACTTCTCATTGCCCAATATCGACCTTATAGTTGATAACACGACAAGCTATGAAATGTTCTCTTTTATGAATGGATACTCTGGACATAATCATATGAACTGGCCACAACGAATCATCCAAGACAACATTTACCACTCTGTGGGGCACTTTCTGTTACACAATCATGCCCTTTGGATTGAAAAATGTTGGGGCAACATACCTAAGGGCCATGGTTGTCATTTCTCATGATCAAATCCATGATTGCCTAGAGGTATATGTTGATGACATCCTGGTAAAATTCAAAACTCGAGAAAGTCATTTTGAGTCATTAGCTAGGGTTTTTGAGTGCCTTCAGAAGTACAATATTAGGATAACCCCCCAAAAGTGTGTCTTTGGAGTCGAGTTAGGTAAACTCTTATGATTCAGGTAAGAGAGGTATAGAAGTCGACCCGGCAAACGTTAAAGCCATCATTGGCATGCCTCCCCCACAGAACCTCAAACAACTTAGGAGTCTTCAAGGGAAAGTTCAAGCCATTAAGAGGTTCATATCAAACCTAGCCACCCGTTGCAAGCCCTTCAACGAACTCCTTAGGAAAGGTGTTGAGTTTTACTGGAACCGATAATATCAAGAATCTTTTAACCGTATGAAGGAGTACCTTCTCAACCCTCTTGTCCTTAGGCCCCATCATAGGTAAACCTCTATTGTTATATCAATCCATAAGGAAAACTGCATTTGGATGTTTGCTAGCCCAATATGAGGATGGTGAATGGATAGAATATACCATCTAATATCTGAGTAAAACCTTATTGGATTATGAAAAGAGATATACCAGATTAGAGAAAACATGCTTAGCTTTGGTTTGGGTAGTTTGAAAACTTCGACACTATATGTTAGCAAGGTGAAAATGATTTCTAAACTGGATCCGATTAAGTATCTCTTTGATAAACTCATGCTCATAAGGAGAATTGCTAGATGACAAGTCATCTTCATGGAATTTGATTTAAGGCATATATTTCAAAACTTCATAAAAGGTCAGGCAATAGCAGACCACCTAGCTAACTTACCCTTAGAGGAAAAGGCTGGGTTGCAGATGATTTTCCAGATGAGAATATCCTTACCTTAGAAAAAGAATCACAATCTTGTAAGATGTTCTTTGATGGATCCAGAATGCCCGATGAGTAGGTGTTGGATTTGTGCTAGTCACCCCGAGAAAATTGAAATACCATATTCCCTAAAATTAGAATTTTCGTGCACCAACAACATGACGGAATATGAAGCCTTAGTTCAAGGGATGGAGATGTTGATAGAACTCAGAGTTAAGAAGGTAGATATCATAAGAGATTCCCTATTGGTCATCAATCAAGTTAACAAGAAGTGACAAACCAAGTAAGAAAGGTTAATCCCATACAATAGTCTAATGTTTAGCCTCTCTAAAAAACTTTGATAGGTGTACCTTCTCCCATTAAGGTAGGGACGACAATCAGTTTGCTGATAGTCTAGCCAAGCTAGCCTCTAATATCCCAATTAGTTCAGACCTGCTAGAATGAACTGTCACCGTAGGGAAACTTGAGCGACCCGCATTTGAAGTCGAACAAAATCTCATAGGACAGGTCAACCTGACTGAAACTAAGCTAAGAGAACCCTAGTACTATGATATCAAGAACATCCTTGAAAAGGGTGAATATCCTGAGAATACAACAAGAAAACCCTTAAGAGTCTAGCATCTCGATTTATCATCATAGAAGGGGTCTAGAACAAAAGGGGGTTCACCCAAGAGCTCATGAGGTGCATCGATAGAGAAGAAATTCAACAAATCCTTAGTGAGTATCATGAGGGTGTATCTGGGGGGACACATCAGTGCTCAAATGATGGCTAAGAGAATTTTGGGTGTCGGGTAGTATTGGTTGTCCATGGGTTTATACTGTCACCAACATGTCAAGAGGTGTAAAGCATGTCAACATCATGGGCGAGTAATCCATGCACCCTCATCACCATTGCATTTTATAGTCTTTCCATGGCTATTTTTCATGTGGGCCTTCGACGTCATAGGAGTTATCAACCAGTCAACATCTAATAGTCATAGGTACATCCTAGTAGCCACTGAATACTTCACCAAGTGGGCGGAGGCCATTTCTCTAGCTCGTGTCAAAGGTCAGCATGGAGCCTCATTCATTCAAAAAAATATAGTGTGTAGGTTTGGCATTCCCAAAGACATTGTCTGTGACAATGGAACTCATTTCAAAAACCAAAAGGTGGTGGGCTTGTGCAGGAAGTTGGGAATAACCCAACATTTATCTGCCCCTTATTACCCACAAGGAAATGGCTATGCAGAGGCAACCAATAAAAACCGCATTAGGATAATATAAATAGCCATAGTTAGGGATCATGATTGGCATGACAAATCACATGATGCATTATGGGCATATACGACGACCATTCGAACTCCTATCAATACCCAATCCTTTTGAGTTGGTATTCAAACTCCTACCAATGCCACTCCAAAATATGACCAAAGAAGAAAAAAGGACAAGCAACACAAGTCCTTTAGCTGAGCAATTTCAAGACTCATTGCTACTATGAACTTAACCCTAGTTATGTAATTGATTCAACGACTAAGAAACCAAAATATCCTACAAATCAAATGATTATATTTATTGGAAGTGAACCCTAACTCCAAGCCCCAAAGTAAAAGAAAGAAAAAATAAAAAGGAAACCTACAAAACTATGCATGAGAGAGAGAGAGACAGATAAGGAGAGGTGGATCACCCTTTGGCAGAGCAAATGGCCACAGGAGACACAACCTGCGTGGAAAAGAAATAACAATAGTAAAATAGAGAGGGACAATTAGGGTACAATCTTAGTGAGGAAGGGGTGAGCCCAAATTTTGGAATAATTTCTTAAAAAATCTCAGTAATTCCAACTATTATAGGGTTCACATTTATCTTTTTTATTAGTTATTGTAGATTGCTATTCTTTTTAACTAACCCAACACCAAATAACTGAAGTTATCAAAACAATTTCTTTCAAAATATCATATATGTCAGGATAAATAGGCCTAACGAAACACCCATGAGAATGTCGTACAAACATTAACTACTGAAAAAAGATAAAAAATGCAAAACATCAATAAATGATAAACCTTAAAATCTGCAAACAATATCA
This sequence comes from Nuphar pumila, assembly GCF_984573655.1. Lineage (NCBI taxonomy): Eukaryota > Viridiplantae > Streptophyta > Magnoliopsida > Nymphaeales > Nymphaeaceae > Nuphar > Nuphar pumila. The sequence continues at coordinate 15,209,599 of NC_143249.1, read as the reverse complement.
TCCCCCAGCTATGCCCACCAATTACACGCCAAAAGATTAATAAACACTGAAAATTCCAAAAATGCAAAACATCAAGAAAAAACACACCATTAATCTCAATAACAGCAAAACTGCGTTGCTAAACAACTATGCCAAACATTTACACTGCGGCACAAAGTATATATCAACGAAGCTATTACAAAAGGATCATAACCCTAATACCAAAAAACACAGAGCAGATCTTCTAAATATCAAGTTTGGCCACCAGATGATTAAAAATATATCCTTCAACTAATTACACAATTACCTTCTATCACGAACAAGGTGATCAGATCATCAGAAGAATTTACATACCAAAAGAAAACAAAAAACATCAAACAAACAAGCCCAAAGATAAATAATAGGGCATATAACAAACAGCGGACAGAAATAAAACCCTAGAAATCCGGATAATTGAACCGCAACCAACATCGCCATACTAAGAAAGTCATGACATGAAGAAACAATCATCAAGGAAAAGAAAAGCATCAAATTCCAATCTCGAAACATCATCATCTTCGGCATAAAACAACCATCAGGCATCAACAAAACCCTAGAAACCTGAATAATTGAACCGCAACCGACCATGACGATATTAAGAAAGATTGACCGGATTAAGCAATCATCAAGCAAAAGAAAATAATTGAACATAATCATCGGATTCAAATCAATCAATCTAGAAGATTAAGGCCGGAAATAAAATAAAAAAAAAAACTCAAAATCAGGGAAAAAAGTTTTCACGGCATTCTCCATCATCATCACAGAGTAATTGAAGATCGACCTTCAACAACGAAAGATATCGATCGATCGGTCGATGGATTGAGATTGATCGAACGATGGATCGCAAACTCTGAAACGATAGAAAGCGAAGGGAACAATTTTCAGGGTTTCTGAGAGAGAGACAATTTTAAGGGTTTCTGAGAGAGAGAGAGAGAGAGAGAGAGAGAGAGAGAGAGAGAGAGAGAGATTACCAAAAGGGGAAGGAGAAGGAGAAGGAGAGCTCTGTCATGAACGGGACGCCGATCGGATCGGTAGGCAGATGCTCTCCCTGAAATTGAAAGGGCTATTTATAAAACGAAATCTAGGTTACTTCTTTTGGACCTTCTACGAAGCACGAACGACTAAAGTACCCTTGTCTTACACCGTTGATGCCGTTTTAGGCAAGGGTGTTTTCGTCATTTGAGTAGCGCCGCGCTATCCCGGCAAACGGATTGAAAGGTGACAACCAGTAGGCTGTGACTCGATCCCGACACGTACTGGATACGGTAGTGTTATATATGTTCGCAACCTGTGTCACTTGACCTTCTCAACCTTGGCTTGTTTAGAATGAACCACAAATGAGTAACCTGTTCGCGCTTGGCTCATGATCTATCCTTCATGAATAGCTTGAGGCTCCCATCGTCGAACCTATTTTATAAGTTGGAAAAAGCCTTCGGTGAGCGCAACCGAACCGAGCCCAGACACGAATTGTTAGTCTGGTTTGTGGCCTTACTTTTTTGTTATGACCAAGAAAAACCTTCACCGAGAACCGGGTCACTTAATGGGCTCACCTTGAGGACACAACCACCCAGTCTTACATGCTTCAATTGTGATACAACAAGCCCACAAGGTGTCTCCTCATCTAGTAGGAGCGACTTGTAAATTTCATCAAGTTGACCGGACGTCACAAGTTCAAAACCCACGAGTGGTGTCCCTTGCCACAAGGTCGAATTTGGGTGTACTCTAAGGTGGACAGGGAAACCTTAAGGGTTTTACCAACCGGAGGCCAGACAGGTCGCGGTCGGGGTGGAGGGTTTTCCCATGGATTATCCAAAAAAAAAAAGTGACAAAACATCGGCAGCCCCAATACACCAGCAGGATTTGATCCTGAGGTATTTGTAATCAAGAATTTTCATTGACACCCAAATACTTCAACATTGAACCTGGTCTACTTGGGTTTACCTTCAAAGTACGCTGTCGTCTCCCTCCAAATCAGACCAATTTGGGTTGGGGTTGCAACGGGTTGAACCTTCAATGGCTTTAGTGGTCCAGACTAAGATGTGACATTGAGGTGCTAGATGAGCCCGTTCAATTTTTTATATATTTTTTTTAAGTCTAGCTGGGGTTAGGCAGACCCCTACCAATACAACTATACCATTGGGTTTTGAACTTGCAACTTTTTAACACAAGGTGACGTGCACTGGCTGCTCCTACCAGACAATCGGAGCCCCCGTTGGTCAGTCAGTTCAAGATTGGCTTGGTAGCTTTGTGGTCTAAATTCTATTATTTTGAATGATTAAAAAATATATTTGTTTATATGCTCGGCTCATTTAACTCGGCTCTTCATGAGTTCAAGCTCAGTTCAGCTTGACACAAGAAACACACCAAGCTTGAACACCCTCTGTTCAGTTTGTTGTTGGCTGGTTCACCAAACACTATGGGTTCTTTGCAAATAGTGAATCCGACTCTCCTTGTCACCAAACCCTCAGCCTATATTCATTTGGATCAGTTCTTATTAATTATTTGATTTTTTTATATATACATTTTGGATCATAGTTAGGTATAAAATATTAGAGTTAGGTTTTCTCTAAAAAGTTTGTTGCAGAGACTCAGTAAAGATATTAATGATTGATTATCCTTATTATTTGTTAGTAATAACAATTTTAGCGTACAAGAGTATAGATCGTACCATAGTTTTTCAAATTCAGCTTTGGACCCTGCAAGAAAGCCAAGCCAAGATCATACCAACTCGTTTGGAGGCCTTAAGTATGAGGATTTTCATTGGGCTGCACTTTTTTTTCTGTTTTAAGTTTCATTTGTTCTACTTCTGCTCTATTATCTTAAAATCCTCCAAAATAAGGACAAGATATACCTCTTCCATTTTAATTCAAATATCATCTAAAAAGATAGAAATTATAATCGTGTAACTTGGGGTCTTATAGTTTTTTTCTTATTTAATTAAGTGAAATTACAATTTGCAAAAAAATCCATCCTGAATCTAACCCGTTTGCAAATCTACACAAAACCCAATCCTCAGATCTAAAAATTGAGGCATTAAATACAACAACAAACAACAACTACGCCTTCATCCCAAAACAATTGGGGTCAGCGATATGAACCAAAAAAGAAATTCATTTTGGGTCTTCCACATGAATCCTTTTCCTCCAATCATTTCTATCCAACGTCATGTCCTCGGTGAGGTTCAGAGCATTCATATCCTTTCCTATCATCTCCATCCAAGTCTTCCAAGGCCTACCCCGACCTCTTTTAACTAATATATTTTCCCATTTCTCCAACCTTCTAACTGGAGCATCATTAGGCCTTCGCCGAATATGTTCAAACCACCGTAAACGATTCTCTCGCATCTTATTTTCAATGGGTGCAACACCTACCTTCTTACGTATCTCTTCGTTCCGAATCTATCTTTTATTGTATTTCCACACATCCATCTAAGCATCCGCATCTCAGCTACACTCATTTTTTGAATATGATGTCTCTTGGCAGCCCAACATTCCGTACCATATAGTAAAGCGGGTCTAATAGTCGTCCTATAAAACTTTCCCTTCAATCGCAATGGCATTCTACGATCGCACAGCACTCCAGTAGCACTTTTCCATTTCATCCACCCAACCTTTATCCTATGATTTACATCTCCATCAATTTCTCCATACTTTTGAATGATGGATCCCAAATATTTGAAATAATCATTCACCGGTATATCTTGCTCACCAAGCTTCACTACACTCCCATCACTACTTCGTTGCTTACTAAACCGACATTCCATATATTCAGTCTTACTCTTACTCAACTTAAAACCTCTAGCTTCCAATGTCTGTCTCCATAATTCTAACTTAGCATTAACCCCAGCTCTAGACTCATCAATCAAAACAATATCATCAGCAAACAACATACACCACGGTACATTTTCTTGAATTGATCTCGTAAGCTCATCCATCACTATCGCAAATAGGAAAGGGCTTAAAGCAGATCCTTGATGTAACCCAACCGTTATCGGAAAATCGGTTGTCACCCCTCCACAAGTGCGGACATTGGTTACTACTCCTTCATACATATCTTTAATTATACTAATGTACTTGAGAGAAACACCTTTCTTCATCATTGTCCATCAGAGAACGTCCCTAGGTACTCTATCGTATGCCTTCTCTAAATCAATAAAAACCATATGCAAATCTTTGTTCCTCTCTCTATATCTTTCAATAAGTTGTCTAAGAAGATGTATAGCTTCCATAGTTGATCTTCCAGGCATAAAACCAAATTGATTCTCCGATATCATGACAACCTTCCTCAACCTAGACTCAATCACCCTCTCCCAAAGTTTCATAGTATGACTCATGAGTTTTATACCACGATAGTTTGTGCAATCTTGTATATCACCCTTATTCTTATATAAAGGCACCAAAGTACTCTTCCTCCACTCATTAGGCATCTTATTTGTTCGCCAAATCAAGTGAAAAAGATTTGTCAACCATTCTAAACCTTTCTCTCCCAAGCATTTCCAAGCCTCGATAGGTATACCATCTGGGCCAACTGCCCTTCTTGATTTCATTTTCTTCAAAGCCTCTGCAATTTCTTTATTTTGAATCTTGCGCATGAAGTCACGATTTATCTCATGAAAAGGAATGGAGAAGTCTCCAAGATCTTGAGCATGACTATCATTAAATAGCTTATCAAAATAATCTTTCCATCTCTCCTTAATCTCCTCATCTTTGACTAAAACCCTTTGCGTTTCATCTTTGATACATCTAACCATACCCAAATCCTTCGATTTCCTATCTCTCATCTTTGCAAGCCTATAAATATCCTTCTCGCCTTCTTTGGTATCCAACTTGTCATAAACCTCCTTATATACCTTAGCCCTCGCGTTTCGAACAACTTTTTTAGCTTCCTTCTTTGCTATCATATACTTCTCCAAATTCTCATTATCACGACTCTTACTTAGATTTCTATAACACTCTCTTTTAACCTTAATAGCTAATTTGACATCCTCGTTCCACCATTATGTATCCTTACCTAGTGGTGCACCGCCTTTAGACTCACCCAATACCTCCTTAGCTACTTTTCTCATACCACCCGCTATCTTATTCCACATTGATTCTGAATCCTCCTCGAGACACCAATCAACTTCCTTAACTACCTGCTCTACAAACATTCCTTGTTCAGCTCCTTTCAGTGCCCACCACTTAATTCTAGGATCTATCCTATGTCTATCCCTTTTGCAGCATTATCTAATTCTAAGATCTAAAATTAAGACTCTATGTTGTGTAGCTACACTTTCTCCTGGTATAACCTTACAATCGATGCAACAACCCCTATCTCTCTTTCTAAGTAGGAAAAAATCTATCTGACTCGTATTAACCCCACTTTTAAATGTTACTAGGTGAGGCTCCCTCTTCCTAAACCAAGTGTTTGCTAAGATCATATCATAGGACAAACAAAAATCTAAAATCCTTTCTCCACTTTCATTTCTTTCTCCTATACCATAGCCTCCATGGATATTCTCAAATCCATCCCTACTAATGCCTACATGTCCATTAAGGTCACCGCCGATGAAAAGCTTTTCTCCATAAGATGTCTCTTGTACTACTCCATCTAAATCTTCCCAAAATTGATGCTTAATGGAATCATCTAAACCTACTTGAGGTGCATAAACACTAATAATATTAATAATATCCATACCTAATACTAATTTAATAAGTAAAATTCTATCACCCTTCCTACGGACCTCAACTACATTATCTATAAACTGACGACTCATAACAATCCCTACTCCATTCATATTCCTATTTATTCCTGTATACCAAATCTTATATCCCCAAGGTTCTATCACTTTAGCTTTCTCACCTACCCATTTGGTCTCTTGAAGACATAAAATATCAATCTTTCTCCTACACATAACATCTACTAACTCTACCAACTTACCAGTTAAAGACCCTATGTTCCAAGTGGCTAACCTAATTTTATGGTCTTGGACTAACTTCTTTACCCCCACCCGTCCAACAAAGTGAGGGAACCCTTGCCTATTTGACACCACACCCGGGCGCCGGTGTGACGCGTCGCTTCTGGGCGACGACCTAGCAACCCTTGCACATTTATCACTGCCTCCGGGCCTAGAGAGTACAGCGCGTCGCTCAGTAGGGAACGCCCCAACGAAATTCTCATATTGGTTCATTTTCATAGGATATGACAAAGTTTTTATGCTGGCTGTCACAGGCCTACCGCAACCCTCCTCCTTTATCCGGGCTTGGGACCGGCAGTGTATAACTACACAGGCGGAGTTAAAAGAAAAGGCCTTTTGGAAAGGCATTAAATGCCACTGTAATTTAGTCACCAACTTCTCACATCAAAATATACATATATATATATATATATATATATATATATATATATATATATATATATATATATATATATATATATATATATATATATATATATTGAGAGAGAGAGAGAGAGATGTGGACAAGACACTGATATGTATGGACAATAGTGTAATATTAAATTATTATTTTTCATCTTTTAAGGTTTTTCAATGAAAGTGCATTTTTAACATTAAATATCAAATAATTATATTTTTATTGATTTAGAATTACAAAAATGTGTCCTGTCCTATTTTTCAAAAAAAAAAATCGAACTTGCGAGTCGTATATCCTTGTGTCCACGTGTCTTTGTGACAGAACATAGCACCATCAAAATTGCTTTGAAACCTAAATCGAGATCCCTTCAAATTTTTGTGGTTTAGTCACCTGTCGCATTAGAGAAAGGGAGGTCCCAATTGTTTTGTTTGGCATAGCACCATCAAAAATGATTTCAGACCTAGATCCATATCTAGATCCCTTCAAGTTCTTCATTGGATGGCTGGCTGCATGTCAAATATTGCTAAAGATTTAAATATAAAGTTAGACGCTTGCCCACAGGGCATAGTGACAAACGTTTTAAACGGCAATTTCTCGTTTTTCAAAAAACTTGCGAGAAATTGAATTTTTTTCATAAATCTCATGTTTTTTTCGGCAAAATTTTTGTAATAAAAAATAAACTAAAAAATATAAAATTTATTTTTTATAAGAAAATATTAATAAAAATTATTAAAAAATAAAAATACACATTTTTCACGATAAATAGCCGTTTAAAACATAAATATCGTGTTTAATTTGTGGTATTTATGTTTTTTCATAAATCTCGCGAGATTATGAAAATCTCACAAGAAATTACCGTTTTAAACTTTCGGGCAATTTCTCACGATATATTATCGTGAGATTTTCATAAATCTCGTGATCTTTGTCACTATGCCACAGGGCACCACTCATCTGGTAGGGATGACTTGCGGATGTCACTAAGTTAACCCGATATCATAAGTTTAAAACCCACAGGTTTGGACACCCCAACCCAGACCATGGCTCAGGGCCCAAGCACCCTGGCGTGGGTTTCCGGTCGGTCCAGACCCAGGCCACCCGTGTCAGCAGCAACTGAACCGAGATCGGTTCAGTTGAAGCTGTCGGGTGTGGCAGCGCCATACCCGGTCTGGAACGTCCCATCCAAATGAGACAAGGCGGGGCGGGGCCGGTTTACCCCGGTCTACTGCCATCCCTAATCAAAATCTAACTGTAAGTGTCACATAAAAGTTATGGTAGTCTTAGATCCAAAATCTCCTCCATCCCTTTGTTAACTTGAAAAGTACCCTTTGATTTTGGACAGCTGATAGAATCACATGATGGGGACTTGATTTTTGGATTCCAGTCGGTGTCACTAAAAACATGAATGTGCGAGATCTCAAAAAAGCTTCCTCCATGCACACGTATGTGTATGTATGTATGTGCATACATGCGTACCTGTATGTCTCCATGCATGAAGTTGTGTGTGCTTCCGTATGACTATATCTCCATGTATGCATGTGTGTACTTTTATAACCTTCCCATGAGTCAGGGACACTCCATTTTGGTTGTGTCCCTTGTGACATGCATGGACACACTGATTTAGACAATGCATTTTAATATTATTTGTTGTGTTTTAATAATATGTTTACTACAAGCTTTTCTAAATATTAAAATACTGAATAAAAAATAGTTTTTTATTGATTAAAAATTAAGAAAATTTCCATATCCTCATGTCTGTTTTTGAAAAACCAACTGGGCTCAGCTTGTCTGGTAGGAGCAGCTAATGCACGTCACCTTATGTTGAGACGTTGCAGGTTCAAAACCCAACGGTATAGTTGTATTACCGGTATGGGTCGGCCTAACCCCAGCTTTTCTTTAAAAAAAATGTCTATTTTTTTAAAAGATTTTCGAGTTTGCAAGTCAAACCCGCATCCCGTGTCCTCACGTCCACGTATCTTTGTGACATAGACCTAAGCGATTAGCTATTTGATCAAGCAAGACCCAAGTCTTGGTGATGCACTTGCCACTCAACTTGGTCAATCCTACTCTAGGTAGGCATTCAACAGCCTATTGAACACACCCAACCAAGTTTGTACCTCTATCCGTGAAGATGCTCAGATCTATGTCAGAGGGATTCTTCAACTTGCCCTCGAATGATGTGTCTCGTGTCATTTTGTCCGTGTCCTTGTGACATAAACCCAAATAGTAACTCCCTTGTTTTTAATGGCCAAGTAGGGGACATGCAGTCTGATAAAGTGGGTGACTATTTTATACTAAAAAAGCAACCCCTAGGGCCTAGGTGATTAAGCCAGGTTTACAGTGCCATAACAAAGTCTTTCGAATGGTTCATTTCTAGAGAAGAAAAAAAAAAACTATTATCTTATTTTCAGTGGGTGCAGATAAAAAAAAAATTTAATTACTAGAAAATAATGAGAGAGAACGCTAATATTGCTGGAGATTTTTTTTTTTTGAGAGGAAGAATACTAGACAAATTGAATTTGAGTTTGAACCTATTTTGGTCTCATTAACCTCTAAATCCCTCAAATTTGTCCAATACATCAACTCTATCATTTATATAGCCTTTAATTTCTATTCAGATAATCTGATGTGACTTGGTCCGTCCTTCTTAGACATAATAAGTTCAACATTGACCATCTTAGAAGACTCATTGAATGTGCTTGGATCGGTTTGAAAATATCATCTAACAATCTTCATTAACACATTAAATGTAGTTCTTTGAACAAGTTTTCTGATGGTCTAAAAATCATTAAATCTCATCTTAATAGATGAAATCGTGACTTATTGAAGTTAGATCCTTACCTAAATGGTAGGGATGGCAATGGATCGGGGGGAAACAGGGCCTGCCTCGCCCTGTTTGGACCGGGGATGGAGGACATGAAATGGGGATGGAGGTTTAAATCAAAACCCATGAGGGATGGAGGCGGGATGCACTTACGCTTTCCCTTGCCCCGCCCAGTCCCTGTCCCGATTCCCGCCATGCCCCGCCCCGTCCCCAATCCTTCTTTAGGAATGGCAATGGACCAAGTGTAAATGGGTCCCACCTCGCCTTACTCAGTTTGGACCAGGGATAGAGGATATGAAACGGAGATGGAAGTGGGGATGGAGGGCAGGATTTTGAGATGGGGCGGGGGTAGAGACCTTGTCCCTCGCCCCTGGCCCGGTCCACTGTCATCCCTACTAAATGGTTTGGATTGTTCTTGAATTCACCTCGCTCACCAACCCTTTGACTGGGAGTCTTGATTATAAAGGACTTGGTCAATTGTATCCGGTGCTATTTTGCTGTATCTCAACTGTCCAATAAAAGAGGTTTCCTTGAAGTAACTTGGCCTTAATAAGTCATGCTTTTCTAGTGGCACAGCTGATTGCTCACTGAGCCATAGGGACGCAATTCAGCTGGCCTAGCATGATATACTAGGAGTCAAAGCTACTTTGTCAATGGTTCGGCTTTGACCCCGACTCGGACATACCGAACTCGATATGATCAAGGTTTGGTGATAAAGAAGGAGGTCAGATTAAAATCTGGGTCGAAACCAATGGCCTGCATTTGACATAATGGCCCAATAGTTGGCTCTTAGTTCATGCACTTACCTCATGAGCTAAACTTGGTGGGGACCTTCCTTTACGGATGTCAGTGGATCGGATTTTATCCAATATTTGACCAATCCGATTATGATGGAACACGAATATGGTTTTGAGTTTTTACTATCGAATCCATTCAATGGATATCCAGGTTTGATGGATAACCAAATCCGATTACATGTAAAAAATCGGATTTGTTATGAGAGCTTTGCACCATCTGCAATCCGAACCATTTGGTCCGGACCTCAACTGGATTACGGAAGCTCGGCTAGGCAGTATTCAAGATTGACTTACCACTATGTATTCATTTATCCTGTTCTGCTGTTCAAACTGGTGACTTCTCATCACCACTATGAATGAAATCCACTATTTCTAAAAACAAAATCATTCACATCCCTACTTCCATTTAAAATTTCGTGAAATCACATTTCACAAAACCAGTGCTGCTTGGCTTAGAGTGCAGATAAGGTGAAATCACATTTCACAAAAAATGAAAAATGTGAACTGTCGGTCCACAACCATTCTGACTGGTCCAGACCACTAGGCCCCATCGATTCTCAAGTTTTTGCCACGCAAAAACAAAAAAAGCCCGAATCAGATCCATATTTTAGCTGTTTTACTCAGTCTGATCCACATCCATTTCGGATCTGGATTGGACCCGCACATGCTGCCCCTTCAACTGGCAAAGTCAGTAACAACAGATCCACTCCAAGACCCACCAGAAAATTGCAAGGCATGTCCTTCTCATTTGATATGGTCAAGCAGACGCTGCCCTTTACCAGAATATCATGACCCTTTTTTATAATTTCGTTCACCGCTTAGAAAATAAAGGTCAGCCAATGTGAGTCCGGATCAGGTGCAATCCCATGGCATAAATTTTGTGCATTAAGTATCTGATCTCCGTCCATCAGGCTTTGGGCCCCACAACTGACAGGCCTGTCCTCAAGATGGACGGTGATCAGATGCTTAATGCACCAATGTTTCTGCAATCATATTGCACCTGATCATTTCACAGTAGGGTGGGTGCTGGGTTTTTTTTCTCTTGGATTAAATTTTTTTTTTTTTAAAAAGCACCATGAATTAATCAGATGCATCAAGTGGCCACAGCCAAAGCTACCAGGTCGGCCGATAATGGTGGTGGGGCCCACTTACCTTACATAGTTCATTCTCATGGTAAAATGAACCAAGTTTGGGATTTCATTTTCTCGACCTAAAATAACGCGAAACAAACTCACTGCTCGTTATTTGGGCAGGTTGTGAGCACATCTTGATGGGTTGGACGCCAACCCGTTTGAATTCTCAATGTTAAAATCAAATCGATTCGGCACTTTGCCGATTTATTGAAAATCACCCTGAATCAGTTTTTTTAATAAATGTTTTGTAGCAAACTATGACGTTTGTTTGCGGTTATATTTTTTAAGTATTAAATGTGTGTTTTAGATTTTGATTGAACCTTCAAGTTATTATTTACATAGGATTTTTCTTTTTTTAGATAATTTTCCTGAATTTCTTTATTTTTTGGATTTTTATGATTTTTTTAAAGAAATCAAGTTTTAAACCAATTCAAAACGATTTGATTCAGTTTTCAATTTTTAGGATTCAGTTTAGACACCGTTTTTGACAACATTGGTTAAGAATTCTCCTAAAATTGTTTTTTGATGGAATTTATTTTCACTAAGCACAACCAACAATTAAAATGTAATATAGTACACACATTAAAGAAGTTTTAGGATGGCAGGTGGCTGCCGACACCATCTTAAAATCAAGACAAATGCAATAAAAAGTGGCCAAATATTCAAATTCAAAACTCTCTCTCTCTCTCTCTCATATATATATATATATATATATATATATATATATATATATATATATATATATATATATATATATATATATATATTGTCTATTCAACACCACCATAAATTTTGGTATTTAAGGCCTATGCATGAGGGATTTGAAGAAAATATTACTAATAAGATCACTGCTCATTGGGTTAAATGGAAACAAGCTAATGGGGTGTTATGTGATAAAAGAGTACACTAAAATGATGTTTTTATAAGTAACACTATTATATGAAGCTGAATGTGCTAAAAATGATAAAAAAAAAAAAAGATGGCTGTCTAAAGTTATAAGAAAGGATAAAATTAAAATTAAATATATTTGAATGCGTTTAAGAGAAACCAATAAATAATAAAATAAATGAATGCTATTTAAGATGGTTGGGACATATTGCACTTAGAAGTACAAAGAGTTAGAAAAGGAGGAAGACCAATGAAATCTTGGAAAGAAGTAAAAGGTGACATGAAAGATCGTAAAGTGATCAAGTTTTAGACAAGAATAGAGAAACAAGTCTCGTAAACTTGACCCGTGCAGTTGAGATAAGGCTTGATGATGATGATATGTTTGTGTGTTATTTATATTTATAAAAAGAATATTTATATATAATAATTTTCAACCTAAGCCTAGACAAACCGATGAAAACTTTTAAATTCAATTGATAGACACAGTTGGTCAGACAAAGTTGAACTTATGCAGTTTAATCAAGTTTATCTTTAATTAAAAGTTTTTTTTTTGTGAATAACCTAAAAAAAAATGCCTTGCATATCAAGTTCATCCGCATAAAACCCCGAAGTCTCCTTGCCACCAGGGAGTACATTCAGTTTTGACCTCGACTTGCAAGTATGGGGTGTCAACGGGTCGGATTTACCCGGACCTGACCTGAACCAAAAACCCTATAGGGTCCGGTTATGGTGATAAATAATAAGACCCAGGTCTGGACTCAAAGGTCAGATCAATACATGGACGCAGGTATAGTTTGTGAAATTTTATACGAGACTCGGACCGGACCTAAGTTTTGATTAAGACCTGCAATTTTTCAATATAAAAATGATAAAAAAATATACTTTTACCGGGTATGTTCTGGGTCTGGGTCTGAGTCTGAGTCTGGGTCTGGGTCTGGGTCTGGGTATGGTTTTTTATAGTGGACCCAATTAGACCCGGTTCCAGACCTGATACCATACCCGAAATTTGGGTCCATGCATGTCTGGTTTCACCTGGGTACAAACTAAACCGGATCGGTTGTCACCCCTAAAAGTTGACAACACGTCACAAGATCGAATTAAGAGTCCATTATATCACAAGCTGTATACAGTTTTTTTTTCCTCCCTATGGGAACTAAGGGAAACTTATGGAGTTTAATGAAGTCACTTTTATGAGATCTCATTGCAATGAGTGGAGGGTGGCTAGTAAATCACACTTAGATTACACTCATTAAAACTGAATTCGGATGGATGTCAATGGATTGGATTTCGATCAGATATCTTACTGAATCCAAATCTGAGGTACCATCCAATTAATAATCAGATTCGGATTGAGTATGCAGGTTTAGGTCCGAGTTTGAACTGAATCCGAATCGATGAATAATCAGACCGGATAACATACGACACATACCTGATTACCTAATCAAATCTGTATATGATATTACTTTATCTCAGGCCATTTTGAATCTGAATCCAATTAGACAAGATATGATTAAGTGGATCCAGTAAAGACTAAATCAGAACCGAGCAAGTCTGACCTGTTTACATCCTTAATTCTAGTTTGGTTCCTGATTTCTTGTACTCATTATCACATACTAATAATATACAGGAGACCGCATAGCTTAATTGGTGAAGCCAAAAGAAGTTGGTACATGTCCTTGGCATATCATTGAGCTTATTTGTCGAGGCTGATCCACCATTCTCGTGCAACACTACCTGGATTGGCGGCTCATTTACTCATTCAACATAGGTGGGGAGAAATGGAATTAATTGCCACCGATGACAGATGACCATATCGCAAGATTCATTATAGGTGGGTAATTTCTCACAAGATATTCAAAATATCGCAAGATTTATGGAAAAACATAAATAGCGTGATTTAAACAGGATATTTATATTTTAAACAACTATTTATCGTGAAAAAATATGTCTATTTTTATTTTTAAATAATTTTTATTGATATATTCTTATAAAAAATAATTTTCATATTTTAATTTTTATGGCCGAGAGTTTGTGAAAAAATGTGAGATTTATGAAAAAAAATTCGAATTCTTGCGAGTTTTTGAAAAACGAGATTTTGCCGTTTTCAACGATTGTCACTATGGTGATGAGTATAGCCGCATGTCCTTGGTGACACAGGTCAAATACGCACTAACCCACTAACATGACCCAGATGCATCCAGAGTTTCTAAATATTTTTAAGAATATCCAATTTTTTTATATATATTATAAAAGTGATTCAAACATCCTAAATAAAATATGCAAAATGAAATAGGCTAAATAAAGGCTTTTTTTTTAAATTCTGACCATGCAAACTACATCCTTGAGTTTACAGGGATTTGGAGAGTTCAATTCTGACACATGGGTGAAAATCAAGAGTCCAAAATCCCCTTCAAACATCAATCTTTTCATTGAAAATACATGATTCGGGTGTCTATTCCTAGTAAACCGATCATGTCCATAGAATAAAATGCAGAAAACCTATTTAGCATGTTTGTGTCACTTTATATTACAATATCAAAATTTTTATTGATTTAAATTTAAAAATTCTGCGTTCTGGTATCCTACTTTTAGAAAAATTTTAATCTGGCGTGTCTTGTTGCAATCATACCCGTATATTTGTGAGAGGCATTAACTGCTCTATTATTTTTTGTTGGTGCTTGTTCCCATAATTATTTACCAGGGAAAATGACACTGAATAAGCCAAGAAAAGTACCTCGCTTCCCTATAAATCGACAATATTCTACTACTTTGATGAGTGAACTGTGAAACTACCACACCAGCACGTAGCCAAGCTGCCTGTACCAATCTCTCTCTCTCTCTGGAGAATGAAAAGAACATCTTCATATTCTCTCTTCACACTCCTCTCATTGTCCACCTTGGTTATGCCCAGAAATGCCCATGAAACTTGGTCTCTCTCTCTCTCTCTCTCTCTCTCTCTCTCTCTCTCTATATATATATATATATATATATATATATATATATATATATATATATATATATATATATATATATATATATATATATATATATTCCGTTGCTCATTGCCTCGATCTTCTTTGTAGGAGCATCAAGGCCACAAGAAGAAACTTAGATTCCAACTCATGTCAAACAAGGAATCCAATAGATGACTGCTGGAGGTGTGACCCTGACTGGGACTCCAATCGACAGAGGCTAGCCGATTGTGCAACTGGGTTTGGTCTCCATGCTTTGGGTGGCTACAATGGCAGCTTCTATGTGGTAACAGACCCTAGTGATCTAGACCCTGTTAACCCAGTCCCCGGCACGCTGCGGCATGCCGTCATTCAGAGCGAGCCCCTGTGGATTGTATTCGATCACGACATGGTCATCAAGATCAAGCAGGAGCTCATGGTGAACTCCTACAAGACTATTGATGGCAGGGGTGCTAATGTGCACATAACCAACGGGCCATGCATCACTGTGCAGTTTGTGACCAACATCATCATCCATGGCATACACATACATGACTGTGTTCCTGGGGGGAATGCCTTTGTTAGGGATTCCCCATCACATTATGGGTGGAGGACCATCTCAGATGGTGATGGGATATCCATTTTTGGTTCAACTGATATATGGATAGACCATTGCACTCTCTACAACTGCTATGATGGTCTTATTGATGCCATCTATGGGTCTAATGCCATAACCATATCAAATAACTACATGACTCATCATGATGAAGTCATGCTCATGGGTCACAGTGATTTGTTCCTTCAAGATCAGGCTATGCAGGTAACCATTGCTTATAATTACTTTGGAGAAGGCCTGGTGCAAAGGATGCCTAGGTATGATTTCCTTCTATCTCATGTCAAACTGATTCCTTTTGTTTGTTAATTTAATTTCTTAATTTAAAGTATGTTAACAAGAGGGTTAATACTTGATGCTACACGGAGCCGTTGAGTATAATCACCTTTTTTCATATTTGTTTAGTTTTTTTTATAAATCAGGCCTTATGGATCTGATCTACAATAATAGAAAATGATTTTTGATTCATGTGATTGTAACATGTAAGCAGATTTTTTGGGAGCTTCAAAAAACAATGGCCTACAATGCACTAAAATTTCAAGACTCAAAAAGACATTTTAAATCAAAATAACACTATCCAAGGTTTGATCCTTGGCAAACAAACCATGCTGAACACATCAATGTGCTCAGATTTAGTTGATAAAGCTTGAAGCATTGATTTCCAGCACAATCCTTCAATAGCACCATATATTAACCTGTTAAGGAAATCCTTTAAAATGATTAAATGGCCCATATGGCTGATGTGTTGCATAATCATGGTAGGTGGAGGCATTTACTTGGATACTAATTACCAACGACTTTAGAGGCCTTCATTGTGAAAACTGACTGGTTTAAATGAAGCTTGCAACTCTCGTCTATGGTTGTCAATGTGTCAAATCCAGACCAAGTTTGGCGTGTAGAACTCAGTCCATGGGGACCATTAGGGTATGGTTGATGGTTTATTCAGGATTGAATAAAATGAACAAAAAAAGACAAAACAGAGCATTGGTTCTGTTCGTTCCGTAACAACTATACCAAGTATAATATTTGTTTGGACGGTACTCAGATGTGTTTTAAATGTCCATTGTTTTGATGACAATGTGCGGACAACTGGGACAGACACCAAGATCTCGCTAGAGAGCCCGATCTTCAACGATCGTAGACTCAGACTTGTGTGGCACCACACCAAAGCCACCCCGACGGTCGACACTGCAACGTCGCAGCACTGGAGAACACCCTCCTCCGGCCATCTGTGGCAGCGGGTTAGTTAGTAGGGCCAACTCGGGTTGTATTCTCGTGGAGTTCAAGCGCTTCTCACAGGGGTTCTAGAGGGGAAAGGCACAGAGGAGCGGGTTTCCTATGAATGTTGTGGGAGCTTGATTGGTTAAGGAGCCATACTGTTGGAGGGGGCCACTGAGGTTGTTGAATCAGAGGTCGAGGCTCACGGCAATTGGAATGTTCCCAAGGAACTTCGGCACGGGGGGAGCGCTCCAGCGAGGGCATTGCCAGAGAGGACGAGGCACTGGAGGAGGGAGAAGGAGGCGATGGCCTGGGGAAGGGGCCAGAGAGGTTGTTCCTGTGGAGGGAAAGGTGGCAGAGGAAAACCGGTTCTCCGGCGCCCTCCCGTCATGCCTAACCCGCATGAGAGGCCTCCAGAAGCCTTGCCGAAAGGACCCCCTCTAGCTTCGACACCCCCATTCTATATCTCCACCCTGATCAGAAACCCCGGCCTCTGCAGCCCTAACCTAAAACCCTTCGCCCTCTGCTCTTCCTCCGACACCAAAACCCTCAAGCAGCACGCCAGGACGACCTGGATCCTAACGGGGTCCTCTCCATTGTTGTTGTCGGATGCCTCCTGGCTGTATAGGAGTAGGCACCACGAAGCAGTGGCAATCGCCTCATCGCATTTAACAACCTTGGTTTTATCTATTTGAAAGGAAGAGCAATATATTTGACCCAGTGTTAAGACGGCCGGGACTCAGAGTTGGTTTTATTTGTTTTCTATATTTTGCAAGATACAAAATTTTAAAAAAAAATTGTTTTCCTATTCTTTTGTCAAGTCGTGTGGATTTGCAATATTTAAATTTTACTAACTTTCTTTTGCATCTTATAATTTTTATATTTCTGATATTTTATCTTATATTTCTAAAACTTCAGTGATAGAAAACTAAGCAACATTACATGCCGGATTCATGGTCTAAAAATTGTTGTTCCACCCTACTCCTCTCTAGTATGGTTAGTAATTTGTGAAGCAGAAAAAATTCATTAAAGAATTTTGGTGTTCAAAAAAGCTTTGATGTTCAAATAAAGGAAGATGAAAAAGAAGTAAGAATGAGTAATAAAAAAACAGTAAATAGAATAAATCATTTTGATTCAGTTTTAATTTTATAAAACAAGGTCATGGAAAGACTTGTATATGAGATTTTTCATTGAAAATCAAGTTAGGGTATAGGAATTACTATATTCAAATTCATGGCTCAATATGATTCAAACTCGAGATCCTACAGAACTAAATGCATATTTGAGTATTTAAAAAATTTGTAAATACAGATTTTCTCTCTCTAAACCTTTCTATCAAAAGAATGAGGTTCTTTCAGATTTATTTATTTTTTTGAAAAAGATGGAGCTTTTTTTTCAAAGTTTTATTGGAAAAGATGCTTTTTAAAATGGAATTTTGCCAACTATTAGGTATAACCAAGTCCAAGCATTATTGCATCTAAAATCTACTTGGACTAAAACTCAGAGGCAGCTGTTGCACCTTGTTTTGATTAAATTTGACCCCATAGATAGATTAAGCATGGCCAAATTGGTAGGAATCTACCCTTGGGTCCTGTTTTTTGACACAAAAATATGATGTTTTAAATCATAAAATTTCGCTATCTCCCACTAATTTTTTTATTGTATGAAAATTCCTATATACAGGTCGGATTCCAGCAATTCAAATGTCCATCTTAACTAAATAGAGCACGTAGATCATCCCTGGGGTTAGATTTGATCAAAGAAAGTTGCAAACCTGCAATAGTGAGATCACAGGGCGGGTCGGCTGGCAGAATCCAAACTTAATCCAAATGCAATTAACTTAATACTTAATCAAATCTTAGTTTGCAGGCCTTTATTAAGTTAGGCATTTAAGAACCACATCACACAACCAGCCAACTCCCTTCTGAAAAAAAAAATCACAAGAACGTGTTTACCTATTTAATTTGTTTGGTATGCGCAGATGCAGACTTGGATATTTCCATGTGGTGAACAATTTGTACAGTCACTGGCAAATGTATGCAATAGGGGGAAGTGCAAATCCAACGATCAATAGCCAAGGGAACGTCTTTATTGCCTCTGATGATGATGGGACGAAAGAGGTGAGCTCATCCTTAACATACTATGCAAAAAGAAGGTGATGCTCCCATGGGCTGGTCAACATGCATCCTGTTCAGCTTGCGAGTCCCCACAAAAGTTGACCAGTTGTTGACATGTTTTGTCAGGCCACAACAGGCGTCGAGCAAGGAGATGAGGCAGCATCTTTTTTTTGTGCAATTATATTGCACCTGATCTCTGTTTTTTGTTGTTATAATGGAAAAAATTACATTCTGTTTGTCTAACAGGTGACGAAGCACGAGGGTGCAACAGAGGGAGAGTGGAGAAGTTGGAATTGGAGATCAGATGGAGACATGATGTTGAATGGTGCATTTTTCACAGAGTCAGGAGACGAGTCTCCCTCAAGCTATGTATGGGCATCGAGTTTGGAGGCAATGCCTGCATCTTATGTGTTCATGCTCACCGGTTCAGCAGGACCACTCAACTGTACCAGTGGAAGCACCTGCTTTTGACACAAGTATATGAAGTCAACTGATTGATGCAGCTGTGTGTGTGTGCGTTCAGTGACTAGTGAACAAACTATAGACGGAGTCAAGGCCAAGAATAAATTAGGCTACAGTGAAGAATGAAGCCATTTCTTAACAGCATCTCAGCCTTGGAACACTTTTAGGTATGGTAGTAAAACTAAAAACATAGGCTGGAAGGAGAATTATATAATTCTCCAGGCACTTGAGGCTGCTTCACTAGAAGCAATTTGTAAAGAGGAAAAACAAAATCCTACTGGAAGGCACATCAAGTTTGTCAATGATTTTTCAAAAGTTGTTCAGTTGGAACACATGCGTGTAAAGTGCCACTGTTAATGTGAGGAGTTTCACAAGTCGCTTCACTGGTTCGTGATAAAGCTACTGGTTGTCAGCTTCCTCTTTCTTGTCAAGATATCTGGCAGGGGAAGAACATGGAAAACAAAATATATTTAGAGAAAACAAATCAAAAGAAACCAAGGAAGAAACAAGAAAATTCCATGCACACTCCATCTCAAGTGTCAGTCCCTAAATCTATTTCACCGACAGTATGGACCAACTTCCTGCCAAGTACATTGCTAGAAAGTACTTGATAATAAAACCAGAAAAACATGGAAAGAGAAATGCAACCAGGCATAGCAGGCACAAAATGCATACCTGGAAACCAAGAGTGAGAGTGCAACCGAAAGCCATGAACATGAAGTCTAAAGCGGATCAAACTAATGGCACAGAATCCCATTTCAACATAACAGGTACTATCTAAACTACTGCCAACCTAAGTACCTCAATCTGAAACGTAACAGGAATGGTAGTTATAATCACGGTCACCTATATCGCCGATATTTTGAACATATGGCGATATTGCCGATAAAACCAGCAAAATATCGCGATAATATCACGATATTAACACAATATTTGTGTGACATTTTTAAGAAATTCTTATTTTTATGTTATTTTTGAAAGAAAACATCCTTTTATTGGCAGAATAAATCAGCAATTACAGTGAATACATAGGGGACAAGATGTCACCCTAAGGCCAAAAAAAAACAGAAAAACAGGAAACAGAAAAGAGAAAGTCTCAAGTATAATGTCACCGACATCCGAAATTGGGAAGATCGATCCAGCCCAATTCGGAATCAGGAAATTTCAATCTGCACCTTTGACATAGCTCTCATTGAATGGTACCTATTATAACACTTTTCAGCTTGGAACACTCATTAAAAATCTGTGAGTTACGTTCCAACCAGATTGCCCTCTAAGCAATCAAAAGCTAGCATCGATGCACAAATAGCCACTTGAGGCCTATGGGTCTACATCCAGAAGGTGTAGCCATTGTATGCACTTGTGTGCTTGTGTATTGTCTTTGACATTTGTATTGTCCCTTGTAGGACTTGTACTTGTGCTTAAGCACATTGTTTTTGTATTTTCGCTTGTCTCATTACATGGTATCAGAGCCAAGAATTTTTTCTTGGTATTTTGCCTCTGGGTTTTAGGACACCTTGGTTCGGATTTGAGCCTAGTAAAGAATTCATAATCCATGTATGGTTTGGATTCAAGGGAGATCTTGACTCTTTATGTATCTTAAATCTTTTAGTTATTTTTTCTTGAGTTGTCTATCTCATGTATCATGCATGAAAAAATACTCATTTTCTTATATTTGAATAATCATTTGTTATTTCTTAAAACTTTTTTTGAAAGGTTTCTAATGGAATGGATGTACACTGCATACTTTTAAATTATCCTTTGTGCAAAGTTCCTTGTAGTCTCATTTGATAATATATATTATTATGTTTTTTTATATATGCATGAGAATGTTTTCATGTGTGAGCACTTTATAAGATTTTGATATGCTCTAGTTATACATGACTTGCTCATATTCTTACCTTGCTTAGATTTGTAATACATGCTCTTGTATTTGTCACCTGGGGTGCGGGTACGGGCACAACATGACAATTCCAAAAAAATGTAGGAACGGGGACACGGCTATATATATATATATATATCACATAAATACAAAATAAATTGAATATAATCTAAATATATATGCTATATCTAAAATATATACTATAAACTAAAAATATAATTATAAATTATAAATTGAATACAAACTTGTAGGTACGGAGGATAAAAAGTCGTGTGTCGACACGGGGATACACGTGTTGACACGGATACGGAGGGAAAAATGGCGTGTACGGGTACCATAGTCTTGTATTGTATCTTGACATGCATTAGATCTACATGATCATATTGCTCTTTGGTTATTATAATGTTTTTCTTTATGCATGTGTTGTTCTCTTGGCCTTTGTGGTTGTGCTCATTTGTGGCTTGTGTTCTTGCCTCTTGAGAGGTGTTTATTGTGAGCGCACTTATTTGCACTTGAATGATTTGTGTCCCATATGCTTAGTGTATCATAATCATTAATAAAATTATTTATTGAAAAGATTTTTTTGTGTGAGGACCAATGTTGTGAAAAGCGTTGAGGCGAAGCGAGGTGCTCCACCAAAAACTGAGGCAAGGTGTAAAGCATAAGCCTCAAAAAATTTATTTTTGAAAACTTAAAAAATATTTAAAATTACAAATAAATAAATAAAATGTTTTATTGATGAAGCAACAACCAACAAGAAATAAAAAATCTCAAATAAATACTGAAAAAATATGAGATTAACATGTAAAAGTAACATTAATGCACAACTTGATCTAAGTAAGTATCTAAGAAATAAAATATGAGCATTCATTCAATAAAAAATTAGCATCAATAACCAAATGCATATTGGCATTAACAACATTATGTCATCATTAGAAAATGCATATTGGCATTAACAACATCATGTCATCATTAGAAAATGCATATTAGCATTAACAACCAAATGTTAATATATTTGTCCAAAATTCTTCAAAATGACAGTGTTAACATTCACAAGTGTAAATGAAATACCCCAAAAAATATATAAATGTCCATAGCCTAGGATATGAATTAGGGCCTAGGCTCTTCTTTATCTCGTCGTCATCAATATCTAAGTCTTCAATGTCATCATCTGATGAATCCATATAAACAGGTTCTCCTTCATCCACATTCTCTGACTCTTCATCATCTGCACTTTCTTCCTCCACATCCTTAATCACTTCTTTTGCTTTCCCTTTTTCTTTTGCATTCATCTTCTCTTGTTCAAGTCTATTTCTCTGTTTTGTATGTACCTATAATTCCAAATCATTGATAATCAATTATAAAATAATTAAACTTATACAATTGTATTTCAAAAATAAAATGCAAAGTCACAGACCAATGAGAAAGTACTCTAATTTCTTTTACAGCTCGATGCACTACACGTCAAACTTAGAATTCGAATTGCAAAATTCATCAATTCGGGATTTTCGTGCCCAAATAAAATCAACCAATCAACTGCATTCAACGAAAACAATAAAAAATGATAAAAACATTAAGAATGTCACAATTAACAATATATATATATATATATATATAAACAAAATATTAACAAATAATAGCATAATTGCAAACTTATCAAGACTTTTTAATTTTTTTGTCTACCTTTCTATCAATCAATCCCTTTGCCTTTTTAAATACATTGATTTGTGTTGTAATTTTCAACCAAACATTTGCATCAGAAACCAAATTTTCAATACAATCATAAAAGTCACTCATAACTTCTCCATCCGGGTTGAAGTTGTCAGCATAATGAAATTGAGAATTTAAATAATAGGCAGTGCAAAGGCTTATAAAGTTGCAAGTTTCATCGTCTATCAATGATGTCCCAAATAGGTTTGTATTTTCTTTCAACATTGTCAAGATTTGAAACAATTTTCCCCTTTACTCTATCTATTGCCCCGTACAAAAATCTCATAGCAGGCTCATCCGCATCCACTAATCGCAACACTTTCACGAGAGACAACGTAGCTTTAACTGCATATGATATGACAGCCCAAAACTTATGATCATTAAGAACAATAGAAGAAATGTTCTTAGTATTAGATTTCTTATAGTAATTAGATAATCTAAAATTTGAAGACAACATCGACTACAACTCTTTCTTGCAACATCCAATATTATAAAGCGTGAGATATGTTATGGCAAAATGAGTGACAATTGGACGTAGAAGTTCTTTCTTCTTTATGAGCTTTCTCGTTAAATTTAATATTCATGCATGACTATAGATATATCTTATAATTTTTTTTGCCTGTTTCACCGTATTTTTAAAAATTGATATCTTTCCAATATCTTTTAACATCAAATCCAATCAATGCGCCGCACATGGTGTTCAAAAATATGTTTTTTTCTGTTGTTAAGATATTCTTATCTACCACATAATTTGGTGCATTATCTGTAATGAATTGCACCGCATTCCCTTCACCAACTTCTTTAACAACTTCTTCAAACTTACACAAATTTACAACAGTTTTTTTCATGTCGCTGATGTCAACAAACTTCAAAAATATTGTCCCAGATGAGATCTTCACAAAAAAATTAATTATGTTTCTTCATTTTCCATATGTCATAATGCTGCAACCAACTTTTAGCCATTCATTTTTTAACTCTTTTAAAATTTCATGAGTACAATCTACCTCATCCTTCATAATCTACGTTCTGATCTCGTGGTAATGTGGTTTGAACCCTCACCCATAATTTGCAATAGCTTCTACCATTTGACTAAAATATGAATTGTTGCAAAGATTAAATGATAGGGCATTGGAATAAAAAAATCTACCAATGGCATGACATATGTTTTTTCTCTCATCCCTTCTGAAAGCAGTGTTTATTGTGGTTTGTCATGCTTCTTTGTCCACATAGAGGTTCATGAGACCAGTTGTGTTTGTTTTTGCAATACTACATGATCCACTGGCTTCTTTGTTCACATTATCGTTTGTTCATGATCCAAAATAAACACTCATCCCAATTTCTAACGTGTTTTGTTCCTCCTCTTGTTTTCTTTGCTTCTGATCCCTTAGATGATTATGAAAAACGTTTTCACATCATGTGAAACCGCTTCGCACAAGCTTACACCATATTTCGTGCCAGCTAAGTGATGTTTCAGCATGTAGATGCCTCATGTAGTCTCTTTATGACAGTAATTGCAAATTACATGTCTTATGAGTTTGGGATCTTTAATGGGATTTGAAACTTTAGTTCAATGATCTCATCCTACATCTCTTCTCATTGTTCAAATGCAAAAATGCATATAATATGTTAACAAAGAAATTTATAAAAACTCAAAGAGTCACATGGCTCCCTTAAAAGAATTGAGTCAATGTTTTATTTAATCCAATGAATTCAAATTCATATTCAACATATATTACAATGAACTTTAAGAGAAAAAAATTGAGATATGAATGGAGTCGCATTAAAGGATGACTCCCTATTGTCCATATTGATTGTACATTAAACAACAAAAAATAACATTATTTTGATATTCAAATAAAACCAAACAAATTCAAATATAAGCAAAAAATCAAAGGCAAACATGGATATGTTTAGAAAGCAGCCAAAAAAACCAACAGGGGCTCGGTTTGTCTGGTAGGAGCAGCTAGTGCACGTCACCTTGTGTTGAGATGTTGCAGGTTAAAACCCAATGGTATAGTTGTATAACTGGTAGGGGTATGACTAACCTCAGCTTGCCTTTAAAAAAAAAAGAATGGAAAGAGATAGAGACGAGACGAGAGAGAGAAACGAGACTTTTGACAAAGACAAAGAGCGTGAAACGAGAGAAAGAGGAGAGAGAGAATGACAAAGAGAGAGGGAGACACAGACAGAGAGAGGGATGAGAGAGATATACAGACAAAGAGAGACAAGTGAAAGAGGAGAGAGGGAAAGACAAACAAAGAGAGAGAGAGAGAGACGAAAGAGAGGGAGAGAGAGAGAGAGACGTACCTTCTTCTTTTTCTCCTTTTATGCCAGAGATGGAGAGAGACCGAGAGAGCAGGAAGGGAGACTCCTTGCTATTTAACCCCAAAATTGAATCAAATTGGGGCTTTGACCCCCATTTGACTCAACAAATGTAAGGCACACAAGTCATGCTTGAGGCGCATGCCTCAAGGCAAGTACACCTCAGGCTTGCGCCTTGAGGCGCGTTTTTAACAACACTGGTGAGGACTTTATATGGAGACCTTAGTCGCATTTGTGCCTTGTGGTTGTGTTATTTCGTAGTCTCATGGCTCTTACATGTTTTTTCATGGGATTTAAGTATTATGTTTTTTGAATACTTGGTATTAATAAAATATTATTTTATAAATTATGAGAGCCTTCTTTGTGTATGCTCTTTGTGGGTGTTGTAAGTGTCTCCTCAGTGGTTCACTTTTGTACTTGTCCAATTTGTATTTATTGATGGGCATGCTTGTTAATAATTGAAGACTCTCGTTAGTGAACATTTTATCTTGTCATATGATTGCATGAAGTGCATGCTTTTCACTAAAACTTATTTGAGGATTCAAACTCTTGTTGTTTCACTTGATTTGAAATTTTTTGTCAAATTAATTATTGTCTCCTTTATTCTTGGAATGTCTATATCAAGACTTCCCTATTTGCCTCTTTGTTTGGCTTAGTCTATGTCACATGGGTGCGGGTGCGGGGATGCGACACTTTAAAAAAACTTGGGTGCAGGAGTGCGGGAAGGCAAAAATCTAAAAAAAAATTATATATATATATATATATATATATATATATATATATATTGTTTATATTACATTAGGATTCGGGCTATACGATTAGGATTCGAACTTGCAACGTCATATTAATATAATATATCTACGTATAAACAATATAATGTTTATATTACATAGTTTTTACATGTAAAAACTATGTAATAGATAGATTTTTAAGAAAACAAGCCAACCAAACTCAGTTTTCCCTAAAATGGGTAAATATTTTTTTTCAAAAATGGGCTTGTTTAGCCGAGATTGAGAGAGACAGAGGTACACAGTAAGGGGAAAGAGATTTAGTTGAGAGAGAGGCACGCAGTATGAAAATGGAAAAAAAATAGAGAGAGGTAGTCGAGAAATTGAGAGACGAATGGAGAGAGAGATTGAAGGAGAGAATGAGAGAGAATAACGTACCTTGGAGATAAAGAGGAAGGGTGGTGCTTGCCGGATGGTAGCAGTTCATCCACGTCGCCGGCGTCGGGGTGTCGCAGCTCAGCAGCGTCGGAAGAAGACAGAGGAAACTCGAAAAAGGGCAAACAGTTTTGCCCTAATCCTCAAGCCCTTATCGGGCGATATATTTTTTTTTAAAGTCTAAAATTTGGATGAATATGACCCTGACTGCACCGGGTGCCGCACCCGCGTCGCGTCACGTCGGTGCGGGCGCGGCAGCTGGTTGGCCGAATCCCTGTGACATAGGGCTTAGTCCATCACCTTTCTATTTCGATATATCCATTATTATTGTTTGACCTTTTCAAGGTGAGTTGTGTGTACCTCGGTGTTGTGTAGCAAGAGTTAATTGTTGAGATGAGTTATGTGTGAACCTCTATCTTCTTGTCAGTATATATTGTCAAGTTTATGAGTGTTGTATTGGCACTTGTTTGGGATTTGACTGATAGTTGATTGACCTTCGGTTCTATGAGTGAGTTGTATTACATAATTGCTTATTTGGTCTCGATGTTGTAGAGCCAGAGTTAGTCGTTGGGGTGAGTTATGTGTGCACCTCTATCTTCTTGTCAGTATATATTGCCAAGTTTATGAGTGTTGTATTGGCACTTGTTTTGGCTCTGACTGACAGTTGATTGACCTCTGGTTTTGAGTGAGTTGTATCACTTAATTGCTTATTTGGCCTTTGTTGTATATTGGATGCTCGTATCAATATTTGTTAGTAATGACTCAATTGTTATTTGCTTGTGATCATATTGATCATTATGGATTAATTATCATATTATTGCAAAATTTATTGCTTTGATTTGAATATTGTTTTCAAATCTTCTTATTAATTGATCTCAGTTTGTCTTCGTTACAGTATTTTTGTCTATCTTGTTTTCTCCACTCTCCCATCTTATTTGAGTATTTTTTCTTTGGATAAGAGTTTTTGTTTAACAGTTTACAACCATGGTTGTGATGAGTTATGTGCACCCATTGTAGCTAATAGTATCGATTGCAGTTTTACAACCATTTATGAGATGAGGGATGTGCACATCTTGTGGTTGTAGCTGGTATTTATTGTCAGTTTAGATATCTGGTATTATTGGTGCATGGTCATTGGTTTGGTTATTGCTGACATTTGTGTTTGATCTTTTGTCTTATGTGTTGATACACTTGAATTTTGAAGATGATGAGTTAGACGTCAAAGAGGTGATTGCTTGTCGTGAGCAAACTATTGTTGAGATTTGCAAATATCATTTCTCTTGTTATGATTTGTTATATGTGGGATTTTTAAAATCTCTTCATGTATTTTCTAATCTTTTTCGCTGCTTGTTTGTCCTTATATGGAAAATGGTTATCCCTTGAAAATTTTACATGCATTTTATGTGCATTCTATCCTTAATAAAATTATTATTTTTATGTGTGTCCTCTTAGACCTTAGTAACTTTTGTGCTTGAACCCATATTTGGGTTGTGTGAGTGACTCTTCTACCTTTTCTACATGAACCTTATTGGGTTATCATGCATTATTATGTGCGTTAAATATGCTTTAGTTGTATGTTGGATATATATGTTGAGGGTATTTATATTTGTTCCATGATGGTTATCTTGCATTTTTTTGTATGAATTTAATTAATTCTTCATCATTTTGTGAGCTCCTTTGAGATCTTACATTTAGTATGCATGTTGTCATGTTTTGCTTAGTATAATTAATGAGTTGTATCTTTATTTGAAATGTTGAACTAAGCCTTTGGGACATTATTGCAAAATTGTTTATATCTTATTGATATTTTATGTTTAATATGTGTTTGTCTTTTGAACTTTGGTGGTCAAAATTCTACTATGTTCAGAATTTATGTTAAAATATGTTGTTTTTGTGGTTATGATTGTCTAAACAAGAAATTCTTAAAAAAATGATTTTGAAGTATATTCCTTTGTCTAGCATAATGGTTATTGTATCTTGCTTGAATTGTTGTTAATATTTCTAAAAAATTTAAATTATTGATTACGATGCATATCTTGCTTTTAAAATTGTTTTGTTTATAGTACCTTTATGTTTTGTCATGAAACTTAACCAACTTCTCTCCATATATATATATATATATATATATATATATATATATATATATATATATATATATATATATATATATATATATATACATATATATATATATATATTCTTGCCCAAAATATATTTGTTTGAAACTACAAACTATATACATATAACCTATAACTATTTTTTAACTATTGTGTTAAAATGTTTTCTTTTAAATTTATTTAGTTAGGATATCTTCCTTTGTGTTGTTGAAACCTGTGTTTGTTCTCTCTGAAGGTTCTTAAAGATGATATGGCTTGAGAAAGAAATTTTGTTTTTGATGCATCATATCATGAAGATGGAGATAGCCAATGAAGGCATTCGGTGAAGATTATCAAATGAAGACCTGGATCCTTCCCTTTGTTTTGTATTTTTAAGCTTTCGGTAATCACACCATAAGTTTGAAGGGGAGTATTAAAATGTATTGATTCATACGTATATTCATATATGAGTGTATATGTATATATTATATAATTTAAACAGTTTTTCTTCCCTTTGCACTAGGCAATGCCCTTTAAGGGTATTCTGATAATTTTGTACATGTAATAGGCTCTGCTCACTAAGGGGCAGAATAGTAATTTTTTACATGTAATACGTTCTGCCCTTTAGGGACAAAACTGACATATTTTTATTTTATTTTTATTCTGTCCTTTACACTTTTGTAAAGGGCAGTTTTGTCTTTTAAGTCAATATAGCTGTTGGGAATCTCCAACAGCTAATATTCAGTTTTGTCTTTTAGTAAATATAACTGTCGAAAATCTCCAACAGCTAGCCTTTTCCAACAGCAATACGGGTCCTCTTGGCCCTCTTGTTTGTATATAAATAGGAACCTCTTGTCCTACTAGAATTAATGCCTTTTCTAAGCATTCTACATCAATAAAAGATTATATTTTTTATGTTTTTGTGTTTACTTGTATGTGTTTATTAGTGCCGCTTGTGATCTTATGTATGTACCATTGATTGGCTTATGTTTTGTCCCTTTGTGGACTTGTCCTTATGCACATTTAGGCTCTTTGTAGCCATTGTATGCACTTGTGTGCTTGTGTATTGTCTTTGACATTTGTGTTGTCCCTTGTAAGACTTGTGCTTAAGCACATTGTTTTTGTATTTTTGCTTGTTTCGTTACAATAATGTGTAGCAAAGCATTATAGCAAGTCTCCAACTGACACAGAGATAAACACATATGTAGTCCAAAGCACAGTTTTTGCATGCATGGAGATCATTCCATTGATAGAAAAGAAGGCTCCCCCTCAAACAGACTTATTAATGTTAGGGATGGCCCACCATGAGGCAAGGCAGGCATAGGCAAAAACCTTCTATCAACCAACTCACCTCAACAACTAACCTGTCACCTCTTCTATTAAAGGTGAACCAGAAGAGACATGGCCAAACAAAATAGGGTTTAGCCATCCCATGTTGGTGGAAGCAGACCACAAGAAGTCAATCTAGTCTATACCTATCACGACCCTCCATACACCCTTTCTTTTTTTGTTTTGCAATCATTCAGAACTACATCTGGAGAAGACAAACCACATATAGGTTCAAGTCACTGCCATTGCAAGAATTTTGTGCATAAAGCCGGTTATCTGCTATGAGGAGAAAATCAACAGCAATGCATTGATCATAGAGTTTGTGATTACCACGTGATCCACAACATAAATGGAAGAACCAATAAAATTTATTTTGTGTCAGCATCACATCACATTTCTTCTCCTTCAAGGCTGCTACCACTTTTCTTTCTCAACTTCCATAATTAGTTTATGAAGCCAACCATTGGGAATCCAAATTTTGTTTCACAAACACTATAGGTATTACCCAATGTCATCTAGACTAGAATATACCAATGTTTTTTAAAATATTCTTCAGCATTTAAAAAAATCAATACATAAGAATCTTAAAATGATGATTTTAGATATCATTTTCTTATGTATTACGTTATAACTTATAACATTAAGATGTTTCTATAGAGAGAGAGAGAGAAAGAGAAGGTAGTTCTTTTTTTTTTTTGGTGGGGGGAGGCGGAAGAGAAAGAAGAGGCATGCACTAATACAAGGTGTACTCCGTGGTTGCAAACATTAAACAAAATATATAGGTTTTACATATTGCCACCTGTGAAGCAATATTGGATCATTGCTCGGTATTTGATAATATTGCAATACTTTATTGCAACCAGTTGTACCTTGAATGATAAATTTTAAAAGATTACCTATTACTTTCCAATTCTCACTTTCCCTTTGAAAGAGGATCTGCAAAAAAACTTACCGACTCAACAGGAGAAATACATTGGAGTACCAATATGCACCATGCATCTTAATAAATAATTGTAATATGCTATAGTAGTATATAGCATGCCATAAATTATATGTTCCTTCATAAATACTGCGAAATTCCCTTTGCACAATAGTTAGGGAATCAATATCAATATGGTTAGTTAACTTAAGAATGGCAAAAATAAAGGTATATAGAAAAAAAATACTATAGAGGAAGGAAAATCTCACTAGAGGCCACAGCGTGAAAAAGATGTCACTTTTTTTATTTTCTGAGATTGTCCATAAATAATAAAGATTTATAGCATACCACTATTTCAACATAAGATATTTTTCCAACATAATATGCATCATTCGGTTATCTCTTAATTATAAGTTGTGGAAGCACTTGGAAAAGATTTATGCCATGTTCAATGTCTTGGTAGCATTCAACTAGCTTCCATGCCCACGAGCAAGTAAATGACTTAAAAAGAGAAGGCCACACAACAAGAATGTTAGAAAATGAAGCAAATAAATCATCCCAAAGAAAGTAAATACCATGAGAAAATGCACACCAAAATATAATCATAAAAAGATCCAAAAGTGCATAAATGAAACAAAAAACTCCACTATTTAACTACATATCCAAAGGAATTTGAAGACAATAGTTCTGATTCACTCTGAAAAATTTACCCCTGCGCTCTTGCCCACCGAGAGAGCTGATAGAGTTGGACTGTTTCATTAGAGGCATGACAAGCAAGAAGAAGATAATTGCGGGGTTGCACCATCCATGCGAACCTCATGAATAGTCCAGAATACACACACATTGCTAGAACACAAAGAATAGAAGTGAGATTTGATTCATTCTCTTACTACAATCACTATGAATATTCAATGCTCATACATAAGATGTGTTAACCTGCTGTCATGTTTCCAGAGATCATTTCTGGAGGCTTTTGTGCATCCACCAAACCCTGCACAATCATTCACAATTTTATCGCTTAGCCGACAGACCATTTTTAATATATTCTCAAGCTATAATGGTGACAGGTCAGGTTATTAAACATATCCCCAGACTTCATCATAAGCTCAAATGCATTGACTGATACCTAGCTTAAGCTAATATTAAATTTTAAATATGCATATAAGTTTTTTAACACATTAACACGAAGATTTTGCATATAAAAACCTAAAAATGCAGAAAGGAAGGACACTCAAGCCAAGAAATTAAAAGAGCACCAAATGACACAACCTTTTGACCACAGATAGAACTAACTATTATTGTTTTACTCACAAAGAAATATCAATTATCTAAACCAATGGTCTCAGGTTAGAACCCACCAGGACTACTCCTATCTAGCCTATACATAAAGAACAATCACAAACAAGCAAAAAAAAAGCTAAAATGTTGAATAGAATTAATGGGAGTTGCTGTACTGCTAGGCAAATGAATAACAAATATAATAAGGAATCTGATATTAATAACAAAAATGTTACAAATACTAATTAGTCACACATCCAAAAGAATATAAACTAAAAATAAAGGTAAACTACAAGATAAAAAACAACAAATCAACCACTGAGGCATCAAATATCCAGATTTTCAAAAATACTAGTAACAGTAAGTGGGACTTGGATCAATAGGATTAAGAGGACCCTACAACCCCATTGTTAAAAAAGAAAAAGAAAACAAGACAGGAGAAATTAGAAAATTTTCAACAAAAAACTTTTAGTGTCTAGCAGCAAAAGATAAAAAACTCTTATAAAAAAACCACAGAAAAAGGACAAGCAACTCTTGGGGTGTATTATATATTTTAATGGAACACTCCATGAGGCATTGAGGTATAAGCAGCACATGGCTATAAGCGGACCTCTTCCCTATAGAGAATCAAAAACACAAATTCACCTTTCTGAAAATCTCTTTTTGTGATAGGTGTATACATCATGGTTAGTTTAAGACTAATAAAAGTGTGGAAGCATTTATAATCCTAAAAATATCTAGAATGTAAAGGCCTCAGCTTCCATTTTCTGAGATGAAAAAACAGAGGGCAGCTATACAGACCATCACAAATACAATGGCAAGGCAAGAAAAAATTATGCACACGACACCATACTTTGGTCAACATTTTACGAGAAAAAAGTGATTGAGATTAAGAGCGATACAGCTATAACAAAACCCCAGTTTGCAACAGGGCCCCAAAAGTGAGTTGTCTTGGGTCCCACAGGACTACTCCAAAAAGCTCTCAAGGCAGACATGTATGACTAGCTTGTTGTTCCTGTTGTGACCTGAATAAACAAGATAACTAGAATTATGTATTTTCTGTTTGGATACATCTCAAAGTTGAACAGAAGAAAAGCCACAGGAATAAATACTGAAAAAAATAATTGCCTTCATCTTTTATGGCATAAAAATTGAACCAGTTACATAGCAATGACGAAGCATAGTCACCGGTATCGAAGATATATTGAAAAAAAAAATAGTGATATTATCAGAAATTTCAGCTAGGCAGATAATATCAGCAAAATATCACAAAATTATCACGATATTTTTCCATTTTTTTTATAAAGTTATTACTTTTATATATTTTAAGTTCAGTTTTTGTATTTTTTTGTTTTCTTCTGTATTTTAAAAACTTGTTGTTTCTTTATATTTTTTGCAAGAAAAATAACAGAAAACCTATTATTTCCTATCATTCTTTTTACTATTTACATTCTTTTCAATTTCTAAAGTTTCCTAGATTTTCCTGAGAAAAATCACTTTTTGAAAATATCTCCAAGAAGAACCCCCGCTAAGAAATTACCTTGAACGATACAGGTGACTATGTGTTAAAACCATAATATTTAGAACCCACCAAGGATGTTTATGGTCATAGTTTGCATCCATCATTATGCACATGTTTACTTTTTATCTCCTCCATACACAATTGTTTAAACTTCTCTTGCTCTTTATTCATTTTGTGAATACACTTTTACATTCTTTTCAATTTCTAAAGCTTCCAAGATTTTCATGAGAAAAATCACTTTTTGAAAATAACCAAGAAGAACCCTCGTTGAGAAATTACCTTAAACAATACAGGTGACTGTGTTAAAACCATAATATTTATAACCCACCAAGGATGTTTACGGTCATAATTTGCATCCATCA
This sequence comes from Nuphar pumila, assembly GCF_984573655.1. NCBI lineage: Eukaryota > Viridiplantae > Streptophyta > Magnoliopsida > Nymphaeales > Nymphaeaceae > Nuphar > Nuphar pumila. The sequence goes on along the minus strand of NC_143249.1, from coordinate 15,175,645 downwards.
TTATGCACATTTTACTGTTTTATCTCCCCCATACACAATTGTTTAAACTTCTCCTGTTCTTTATTCATTTTGTGAATACACTTTTGTGGGAACATGTTTCGACAAGTTGGTAGAATACAAACTCATAATATATTACGATAAGTAATTTTTACGTCATCAAAGTTCCCTGATCATTCAAATTTCAAACTAAAGAATTACCTAGAAGTCAGATTTCTATAGGTAATATTGTAGCCAATTAGTTTTGAAACTCTACTACACGGCAAGGAGTAGCTTCAAAGGGTAGTTAAAAGCTGTCACATAGACGCATTGACATGGGCACAGACACAGGATATAATAGTTACATGCTTTTACAAGGAGATTTCACAAAACTAGCTTGTGCACATGCACACGCATGCACACACAAACATGCGCACAAGTATGAATTAGTGAATGATATGTTTGAGATCATGTGCATTCAAAATTCATAATCTAAAGCGATAAAGAATAAGTTTTAAATTTGCACATCTTAAGCAATTCAAAGTCATTATGATTAATAGATATCAAAAAACAAATCCAGGTTGGAAACTAAAATGTACACAATCAACAACAAATTCTAAAAAAATATCTCTAAAATAAAGGATCAAAATTATATATAATCACAAAAAAATTTAGTGACACAATGTTGACCATGTTACACAGGTTTAACTATGTCTAAGGCCAAATATTGTTTAGACAAAACATTCTTGTTAAAGGTTTCACATTGAGATAGGGTGTCCCATATATTCTCAAAGAAAGAATCAAGTATAGATCCTTCATTCATAAAGAATTTCTAGCAATGCATTTGTAGAGGTATACAAGGGTGATGCTGAGCGCATCCCATTATACATGCAAGCCAACATACAAATATCCAGTGGAAGCTGGAGATACATACTCCTGCTAAAACTACAGAATACACTCACTAAATCTGTATATAAGGTGCAGGCGTTTTGCTGTATGCATTATTCTCAAGTCACAGTTTTCCAAATAATAAGGCAAAATATGCATTTTCATACCCTCACTACCATGTTTTAACTTTTGAATGAAATCCAAAAGGAAACCCTTCATATCCAAGGTTATTTTGCCAAAACATGTCGTTATATGTTTGTTTCCAAGGTTATTTTGCTAAAACATGTCTTATTATTTCTGTGTTGCACTCCTGATTAGCATTAATCATTTGATGCAAACAACCAAAGAGTTTAAGTAGAATGCTACAAAGTTGCTCCACAAACCGTTACAGACCATCTATTGTAAACGTCCAGGTCATTATATTCAAAAGTTGATATAACAGGTACCATGCATCTCCCTATTTCTTCTTATTCAAAACATGCAAATAACTTCAAGACTAATGTCATATAGAAGGAAGAGAATCAAATTCTTTTGCTATTCTAAGCTTGATATTACACAGTTTGAAGAAATTTATTAGATTACATAAAATTCAATGATCACATTCTTTGCCATCTTTTGTGCATTTTTCTTATAAGTTACTTGAACTTAGCATATCGGCTGAGTTTTATCAGATCAACTTTCACGTATAAAAGTAATCTATTTATGCAACCGTAAACAATTTGAGATCAACTGGTTTATTTCCTGCTCTAGAATGCACAGAAACATAAAGTATTAAATGTCCATTAAGATTCTCGATTACGTCTTCAATTGGTTAATATAGCACATATTAGACCAGACCAATGTGATGTGATCATGAATCACAAAATTTGATGTGACATGATGTGTGCGGTATTAGTCGATACGAAATTAGGCGAATAGGAATCAGGTCACAAGACTTTAAATCCATCACACCCAGTAAAGGAAATCAACAGATTATACACTAACCACAATCGAAAAATTGATATACAAAAAGAAACCTTTAAGTCTGATGCATTTCCAGAATACGGTTCACGGGACCATCAATCATAAGACTATAGCATCTAAAATCAGGAACATAAACATGACTTCACGACTAATCAATTCAATACTCTTGCAGGCATGTACTAACGGTTAGTTTACATAGTAAAATTTCTCTATCAAACCAAATAGTTTGCAAGTATCATTTCAGATTGTCTCCACTTCAAAAGGTAGCACAAATTCAGGAGCACAAAATTAACGGAAAACCCCACGAGAAAAATCATGTTGAACTCAAAATACGCACAACCAACAAAGGAGTGAATGGTGAAGTGATATCAAATCCAAGTATCATAGCATCACAAATCAAATCCCGAAAATATAGAGCCTGATGGAGTTGGCAGGCCCATCCTGCCACCAATGAATCCACAAAAACGTAGGGCAAAACCCTAAAAGGCACTCAGAACACGAGCAAAGGTGACCAATCAAAAGTCTAACCTCAACCAACAAAACCCATCATTTAGTTTCACGAACACAACGCAACAAAAATTATACCCATCAAAGAAAAACAAAAGAATCACACAGAGAATCGCGTGAGACAGCTTCTTGATCAACATGAATACGATAACTTAGATAGCATCACCAACAGATTAAATCTAAAACCAAAAATTCAAGATTTCACAAAAAAAAAGTCAACATGCGAAAGAATAACAAAGACGGCATCAACAGATTCAATATAAAACCAAAAGTTCAAGATGGGGAAGAGGAAACCATCAGCCCCAACTACAGAAAAACACTCAAGCACGATGCCCAGATCGTAAAAGCAGCAAAAAATTCACTTGGGCACGAGATATGTGCAGAGATGATGATCAGGTGTTTGACCTTGGCTTCCTTTGAAGGGGTGGGTGAGAAACCAGACGTCCCCAAAAAACGGACGCGGTGTGCCCCGACTCTTCAACTGATTTGGGCTAACCCTTCACTACTCTTTTTAACCATCAATTTCTTCTGTCCCCTTCTTAGTCTTTAAACGTATTGTATTTTATTTTAATTCTTTATGCCATGAAGTTCGAATAAAAGTAGTTGGGAATTAACTTACCGCATTTTCTTTTTTTGGAAAAATTTCCATTGAGAGAGACGCCCTTGTAGGTTAATGTTTGTTACCCATGTGGGCAGGGAATCCTCTAATAAAAAATAATTTTTAAATATTTTTGTCCGTCTGACCTTTTGGATGTGATCTACAGTTGCAATCGAAACTTAAATCATGATATTTCAATGTATATGCAAGATTTGCAGGAGTTGAAAAATCTAACTGCCCACAATGTATCAAATTTTCATTTGTCGTAATCTCATATTTTTAGGTCGAAAAAATACAATCCCAGAGCTCATGCCTACTATTTTGACTATACTGAACGGATCCATGAGGTTAGATTTGGTCGAAACGATCTTCCTATATAAGTTTAACTGAGAGTTCCTTACCCACCACCACAAGGGTACCAACTACTTTCTCCGCCTTTTTGCATGATATTTAAAAAAAAAAATTATGTTTTCTGAAAAGACATTTCAAAGCTCAACTTTTTATTTAAAATGTTATGTCTGTGTGTCTAACTAGAGTTGGAGTAGCTCAGGTTAACCATGAGTTTTTTTTTTTTTTTTGAAAAGAACTCAGGTTAACCATGAGTTACGTAAAATAAAATAGGTTAAACACATATTTTCAAACGAAAGATTAAAATGATATTTTTATGTAGAACTTAACCGTGGAATTAACTTCAGATATGCTTGATTGTCTCAGCTAGGGATGGCAGTGAGGCGGGGCGGGGCGGGGGACAAGGTTTCCACCCCCGCCCCGCCTCAAAATTTTATCCTCCACCCCCGCCCCGCCTCCGCGGCGGGGATGGATTTTATCCTCCACCCCCGCCTTCATCCCCGTTTCATGTCCTCCACCCCCGCCCCGTCCCCGTCCCCGTTTCCGCCTTCATCCCCGTTTCATGTCCACCACGATCGACGCAGTCTGCGCCCGGTATGCCTCCTCGAAGGCGGAGTTGAACCGCCTGAAAGCCCGCCTCGCGCTTTCGGCATCGATCACCACCGGCATCTCCGCCATGGCCGCCACGACCTCGCTCCACGCCATGCGCTCGTAGTTAGCGACGTACTGTCGAAGCTTCTTGGTGTGCATTCGCACCCAAGCGTCGTCGAGGACGAGTCGGAGATCGGAGCTCTGCACCTTAACGATGATGTACTGAAGATTGTTCGTAAGGAAGAGGTAGGAGAGGGGTACGTCTCGGTAGAGCTCCGCCCTCCTGTCGAGCTTGCAGAGGAGGCTGAGTATGAGGGTGGAGGCCTCCCCCTGCGACGGCCAACGGTGGTCGGCGACGGCCCAGCTACAATGATAATGCGGATGGGGAAGGGGAAGAGGCGACGGCCCGGCTCGGCGGCTCCAGGGTTAAGAAATTAGGGAAGGGAGTTAGGGTTAGTAAACAGTAAAAATATAAAGGGTTGGGGGCGGGGATGGGGCGGGGCGGGGCCGGGACGGGGATGGGGCGGGGCGGGGCCGGGACGAGGATGGGCCGGGGCTGGGGCGGGGGAACGTGCCAGTCCATCCCCGCCTCCACCCCCGGACGGGGATGGATTTTAACCTTCGTCCCCGCCTCCATCCCCGTTTCATACCCTTCATCCCCGGTCCAAACGGGGCGAGGCGGGGCCCCGCTTTCCCCAGGTCCACTGCCATCCCTAGTCTCAGCCAAAAGTTGGGTCCTAAAATGAGTCATTTTTTGAAATACCACCGAAGAGGTGGGGCTATTTTAATAAAGAAAATATGTTGTTTTTTTTACATTGAAAGCTGGGTTAGGCAGACCCCTACCAGATACAACTATACCATTGAGATTCGAACTTACAACGTCCCAACACAAGGTGACGTGCACTGACTACTCCTGCCAGACAAGCAGAGACCCCATTGGTAATAAAGAAAATACGTTCATAACGAATAAATAAGGATTATGTATAGAAATATCTTAAACGCGTCATGGTATGTTACCTGGCCTGTATCCATCGCATCTCGTTCCCCTGAAGAGTGACACCAACTGACGTGTCCCTGTGATAGCAGGGGTGAGGATTTTTTCAGGTCTAGATGACCTAGCCCTGCACCCAGTCACGTATATATAAAGAGACACGCTTGCTCAAATAAAGAAGAAAAGAATAGAGGACACCCAATACCGTTGTCAAGTCGGGTTGAACACATGATGCTAATCATATACCAAACGGAATGATGCAGAAGTTGTTGGACCGGCCTGAATTTGAGCTGATCTCAATGGAACTATCAGAGAGTGCACCAATGTTTTTCTTTTTTTTCTTATAACCTGAAGAAACTGCACCCACCATCAAGACCTGGTTGCCCTGGCTCAACCTGTCGTACCTACCGTTGTCATGCCAGTGTAAAACTTAGAGACTTGGAACCCCGTTTTGGGGGCCTATGCTCACAGCTTGTGCAGAGGAGTGACGCCCATGAGAATCAAACTTTGACTGGACGTCTAGCTACCAAGGCCCCACCAGGGATGGCAGTGGACTGGGGCGGGGGACAAGGTCGCCACGCCCAGCCTGCCTCCTTCCCCGGTTCAAGTGGGGCGAGCCAGGGCTCCCCTCAGTCCATTGTCATCCCTAAAGAAGGATTGAGAACGGGGCCGGGCAGCAGAATGCGTAAGTCCATCCCCATCTCCATCCCCACACGGGTTTTGATTTTAACCTTTGTCCCCGTTTCATGTCCTCCATACCCGATTCAAACATGGTGAGGCAGGGCAGGGCCCGTTTTCCCCTGGTCCACCGCCATCCCTACGCCACCCAGCTTTGGGGCACCCATGTTTCCCTTTCATCAAGTTGCTACTAATGTAACTTTGTAAGGGACGAAGGGTGACATGTGAACATCACATGGTCGACGAGGACGTGCGCAAGTTCAAAACCCACAGAGAGTGTTTATTGCGACAAGTTTGAAGCTATGTTCACTCCTCGGTAGGTAGAGGGTCCTTATGGGTTTTGTCCATTGTAGGCCTGCCAACCTGCAATTGATGATGAGGGGGGGTTTCCCTTGGTTTGCCCAAGCAAAAAAAGTCTAATTTCAATAAAACTGCTAGATGTCATATTAAAAAAAATAAAAAGATGAATAAGGGTTGATATTTGCTACAGTCCATTGTATGGTGGAACTTCATGTTTGCTTTTTTTCTCACATCTAACACCATAGATACAAAGATGGACTTACATTATACTGCCCTCATAGGTTAAAAAAAAAATTAGTCTCCCCCAAGAAAAATGTTCTGCTACAATACCACAAAAAAACCAAGAAAAAAATTCTGTTCCCCCTACACACGAAATATTTTTTTGTTTATGTTTCTCCTCCCAATAAAAGTTTTTGGGTCCGTCCTGCGTAGACGTGATCTACATGTTTTATTTAGTTGGGCTGTTCAACCAGTATAAAAAGTTACAGGTGATAAAAAAAATCAACAGCCATGAAGGCATTGATTTTTCTTGACTCATAAAATCATGTTTTTATGATCCAAGAGTCGTACTAAATCAAGCCCACTGAACACATCTAAACATCTTGCATGATGAGATTCGTACTTGATTGCAGGTACAATCATTGCAGACGATAGAAACCCGATGAGAGTAGAAAAGAAAATAAGTGATGACAGTGGAGTTGTCAACTGCATCCTCAAGGAGATAAATCTCCCACAACTTTACTTACAAACCTCATTGTAGCATTTATTAACTTCTTCATCTCTCCTTCTATCTCCCGCTACCAAAGAGAGCTTTAGAACAGGTGTTCGCGGAAGCAAAGTGCCATGGGTGAATCCAATAAAAAAGAAACAAAAAAAAAAATCAAGATACAAACACAATTTAGACTGAAAAGAAGATTCACATGCTTTACAGACACCAAAGATTTTGAAGGATCCGAAGTCAACATCTGATAAATACTTTTCATCTCGTTAGGATGGGAACTAGGAAAGGCTTAAATTAGGGTCAAGGGTTTTGACGGGAACCGTCAAGCATCGGTGTAAAAGATGATCAGAATAAGAGTTTGGATAAAAGTGAAAAGGCATGGACCCTTTTGGACAAAGCTGCAAAAAAGAATGTTTTTGGGAACCAAGTTTGTCCCAAAAGAAGTTAAAAAAATGTCAAGTTGCCTGAGTTGAAATTCATCAATTCCGCGTAAACATCCAGCATTTATTTTTTCCAAACGTGACATAAATGCTTCGGGTTTTCATGGCTTATGTTCATGATAACTAATAAATGCTGATTGCGATCGATGGGTTGGTGAACATATGGATCTTCTAAGTTCTTATTCCATCTAACAAACCAGTCAAGCTTTTTTCAAAAAAGGGAAAAACAGGAAAGAAGGAACATCAAGTCCGTGCCTTCATCCGTGCGGAAACGAAGAGAAAAGGGCAAAGAAGGGAGAGAGAGAGAGAGAGGGGAGAATCCGAAACCCCAGCAAGGTGGGTTCCATTGTCGTGCTTCATCCCTCCTTCGCGTTCCACACGCAGAGAGAGAATGAAAGACTTCTAACAAACTTAGCTATTACTTTCAGGATAACAGCTTCACTCTTTCATGTGCTCTTACTATGAGAGAGAGAGAGAAAGGAAAATGGTTGCGCTGGTGGCACTACCGGCGAACGATCAACAAAAAATAAACCAAGGAGAGTTTTACCTTTGCCCTTTTTCCGGCGGCTTCCCTCAGTCAGCCGGCAGAGAGAGAGAAACAGCCTCCCCCGATAGACCGGGCGGACTTCACTATGTTTCGAAATAGAGGCAAAAGAGTAATTTTCTCCACCCAATCAAACTACGTTTATCAAACTACGTTTGTCTTTTTGTCGTGGATTGGGATAAGTACGGATGGACAGATCTGTCGTAAGTTATCGTGACTAAGGTCTGAAAAGGGATGGGCCGATCACGGAGCTAGGAAAAAAGTGAGAATGATTGATTAACACTGGCTCTGCTCGGGAGCCGGAGTTGAGGTTTGAGAGGGAGACCAGAATGGCGATAGACGGGGAGTTCACAACATCTCTCTCCCAAACACAGGGAAAAAATGAAAGAAATGAGGTGAGAGTGGTGGTGGAGCTTTTTTGGAAGGTGAGTGACTGTGGAAAATCATGGTGGTGGGGGTGGTGGTGGAGCTTTTCATGCGTCATTCTTCCGGATGTAGGTGATGGATGGTGGAGAGGGCAGCTTTTTGGTGGGTGGTGGTGATAAAAAATCATTGTAGGTGGTGATGGTGAAGCTAGGAACGGTGAAAAATCATCTTGTGGATAGCGGTTTTTCAAAAGGTGGGTGATGGTGGTGAGTGGATCTCACTACTTTTTGTTTTTTAGTAGACCTCACTATTTTCTTTTGACAGAGAACATTCTTACCAAGAAAAAATAGTGATTTACACCCTCCATCACCCATTTCACCACCACCATTCATCTCACTACACACCTCTCTCAAGAAATTGCTCTCTCTAATTTTTCAGCATCCATCTCACCACCACTTTATCTCTCAAAAAATTGCTTTCCCTAAGTGATTTGTTATTATCCATCTCACCAGCATCCCTCACAACTCGAAAAATCGTGTCCGATAAGCTTTACTACCACTACCTACAATAATTTTTCATCATCACCCACTTTTTGAATAACTGCCTTCCCCACCATGCATCATCACCTGCCTCCTAAAAAATGGTGTGGGAGAATCTCCACCACCACCATAATGACAAACGTTTTTTTTTGGCAAAAATCTCATTTTTCAAAAACTCGCAAGAAGTTGAATTTTTTTTATAAATCTCACGTTTTTTCGGCAAATCTCGGCAATAAAAAAATAAATTAAAAAACATAAAAAAAAAAAAAATTATAAAAGAATATTAATAAAATGTATTTAAAAACAAAAATATAGGGTTTTTCATGATAAATAGCCGTTTACAACGTAAATATCACATTTAAATCATGATATTTGTGTTTTTCATAAATCTTGCAATATTTTGAAAAAATTACGAGAAATTGCCGTTTTAAACTTTCTGGTAATTTCTTGCAATATTATCATAAGATTTTCATAAATCTTGCGATATTTGTCACTATGCTCACCACCACCCTCCTCCTCTCTCTTAATTTTTTAAGAGTTTTCATTTTATTTTTCTCATGCTACCCAAACAAATTAAATTTTTTTATTTTAGAAAATTTAATTTTATCAAAACCTCTCATATGCAAAATATTCTTTTTCTATAAGAGTTTTTCTTGCTTCCAAATGTTAAAATCTTGATAGAAATAAAAAATTTTGCCTTTGAGAACTATTGATACGATAAATTTTCTAAAAATGAAAATCTCACTTATTTGGGCATCATGAGAAAAATAAAACGAAAAAACTTGAAAAAATAAAAGAGAAGAGAAGGAGGGAGAGTGGTGAAGCTTCTTCGATGCAATTTTCTGCGAGGTGGGTAATGGTGGTGGTGGTTAAAAATCATCGTTAGGTTAGCGGTGGAACTTCTCCGACACTATTTTTTTAGGTGGCGGTGGAACTTCTCGGACACTATTTTTTGGGATATAAGTGATGGTAGGTAGTGATTGATGGTGGGGAAGACGGCTTTTCAAGAGGTGAGTGGTGTTGAGATGGTGGTTATGATGAAAAATCATTGTGAAGGTAGTGCTGGATCTTCTCCGGTGCTATTTTTTGAGAGGTGGGTGATGATGAGTGTTTGTGGTAATGGTGAGATGAAGGGTGATGATGGATAGTGAAAAATAATTGTGAGGGCTTTTTTAATCAAAAGATCTTTTTCTTTTATTACAATGTTTTTTAATAGAGGACCTGACGTCCTGAAGTTATCTTAAAACCCTCCCTAAATACATGGAATCGCTGGGCTGGAAGGATTGGAGGTGGGGGGCTGAAGTTATTTTACAAATTGCATTGTCTTAAAGTTGGTGTTAACTCTGTTACAACTCAATTACCACCATGTGTTTATCACATAGCCCCCGAGACAACCATACATTTTAGAAGTACAGACTCGCTATCCCTCAAAGCGACCTTCAGCATCGATCTCTGGGTCATTGTACTTTGTCGGCCATAGTAACCACTGAATGCAGTCAAAGGTCAGGACTCCAACCCATTAACACGCCCGTGAACCCACTCAGATTAAATAGTCATAGCTACGATATATATAATAGTGTATCACACTAACTTAGTTTGGCAGACACATTTAATCATGTTTTATTTTTATTATATTCATGTGTAAAAGATAAAACCTTTTATTTTCTATCATTTTTTAAACCACCGTTATCTTTATGAATTGTGAGCCCATGATTTTTCACCGTCTGAAGATATAATAAAACCTTTTAACAAAACAAATAAATGATGTTAAACTTATACAGTAAGATTTAACATTTGGTAACTAGATATATACAAACAAGAGTCTAGACCATCATATGGCATCATAGAATATAACGACGTATTTTCCTAACTACATGCATGGGATAACATCTGCAACCCTCGAGGGTAAGGAACCATTTCGTTGAAACTCATAAGGAAAAGTTGTTTTGACTAAAATATGGCCGTATGGATGTGCTCAAAATGGTAGGAATCAACCTTTAAATTATAGTTTTTCAATGTAAAAATATAGTTTTTGAGGTTTAAATTTTTGGTACGCTATAAGGCATAAAATCCGACATATACAATAGTAAAACATAATTCAAAGGTCAGTTGCTACACACCTTAATGTGTAGATCACATCTAGAAAAATAGATATGTAAAAAAATTGAAAAACAAATAAAAAAATTATATTTTTCATTAAGTGATTTCCTACTCATAAGGTAGCAAATATTACTTATATATATATAGGTTAATTTAAGATTAAACTAGTTTTGTTTTATATTAGATGAATTCAACTTTATCAAAATGATTAGAACACAACAACAACAACAACTATGCCTTCATCCCAAAATAATTGGGGTCGGCGATATGAACAAAAAAAGAAAATCATTCTGGGTCTTTCACATGAATCCTTCTCCTCCAATCATTTATATCCAATGCCATGTCCTCGATGAGGTTCAAAGCATTCATATCTTTTCCTATCACATTCATTCATGTCTTCCTAGGCCTACCCGACCTCTTTTAACTAGTATATTTTATCATTTCTCCATTCTTCTAACTGGAGCATCATTAGGCCTTCGCCGAATATGTCCAAACCACCGTAAACGATTCTCTCTTATGTTATTTTCAATGAGTGCAACGCCTACCTTCTTACGTATCTCCTTGTTCTGGATCTTATCTTTTATTGTATTTTCACACATCCATCTCAGCATACGCATCTCAACTACACTCATTTTTTGAATATGCTGTCTCTTGGCAGCCCAACATTCCGTACCATATAGTAAAGCGGGCCTAATAGTCGTCCTATAAAACTTTTCCTTCAACCGCAATGGCAATCTACGAGCGCACAACACTCCAATTGCACTCTTTCATTTCTTCCACCCAACCATTATCCTATGATTTACATCTCCGTCAATTTCTCCATACTTTTGAATGATAGATCCCAAATATTTGAAACAATCATCCACCGGTATTTCTTGCTCACCAAGTTTCATTACACTCCCATCACTACTTCGTTGCTTACTAAACCAACATTTCATGTATTCTGTCTTACTCGTACTCAACTTAAAACCTCTTGCTTCCAATGTCTGTCTCCATAATTCTAACTTAGCATTAACCCCAGCTCTAGACTCATCAATCAAAACAATATCATCAGCAAACAACATACACCACGGCAGATTTTCTTAAATTGATCTCGTAAGCTCATCCATCACTATAGCAAATAGGAAAGGGCTTAAAGCATATCCTTGATGTAACCCAACCGTTATAGGAAAATTGGTTGTCACCCCTCCACAAATGTGGACATTGGTTACTACTCATTCATATATATCTTTAATTATACTAATGTACTTGAGAGAAACATTTTTCTTCATCATTGTCCACCAGAGAACGTCCCTATGCACTCTATCGTATGCCTTCTCCAAATCAATAAAAACTATATGCAAATCTTTGTTCTGTTCTTTATTTCTCTCAATAAGTTGTCTAAGAAGACGTATAGCTTTCATAGTTGATCTTCCAGGCATAAAACCAAATTGATTCTCTGATATCATGACAACCTTCCTCAACCTAGACTCAATCACCCTCTCCCAAAGTTTCATAGTATGACTCATGAGTTTTGGGTGTGATCATACCAGCACAAAATGATTAGAACACCTTTAAAAATAATAACATTTTTTTAAAATGCAGTGTTACTTTATGAGATAAAAAAAGATAACTTTGATAGCTTTTATAAAGTTACTTTTTTGAAAAAGGTATTTGACCTGTCAATTCTTTCCTAATTCAAAAGACTTATAATGCTCAAAAAGAGTAATATTTTATTTTAAGGGTATTTTTAATCATTTTAATAAGGTTAAATTAATTTTGTGTTAAACATAACTAGTTTAATGTTATACATAAGTTAGATGTGCATACGATATCAATGGACTAAAATGAGTGAAATCTTTTTGTTTGTGTTTTTTAAATTTTTTCACCTTATAAAATCTACATGATGGGCTTGGTGGAAAACAACTTTTAAATTACCAATGTATGTACAATATTTTTGGTGATTTAAAAATCAATGGCCAGAAACACATTGAATTTTCATGACTTAAATAAAAGCATTTTTATGCTGAAAAAATATAATCCAAGGGTGGATCTTTAACAAATTAACTATGTTGAACACATCTGCAGGGTTAGATTGGGTCGAAACAACTTGTAACTATGAGTTTCAACTCATTTATACCACATGCACATCCACACCAAAGATATATATATTCAAGAATACTTGCACAATACAGCCCAGTTGAGTTGGATATTGAGCAAAAATCATAGCTCAAATCTGTAGCACGCATTAATCAGGTTTGATTTAGGTCAACCCAAATAATATTTAGTTGAGGTCAGACGAAGTAACTCCTCCATCACCAATCACACACATTGTAAGGCATTTGGTTGGTAAAATCTTTGAGGTCTCCCTACCAATCGAGAGCATATTCAGTGATCGGATAGAACACCTTGCAAGATACTCGGTCCAATCAATGGGTGTCATGCATCCTCAGGCAGAGGATGAGGGATGTTGGGAATCCGTGGCATTCATACATTTGACCAAGTACCGTTGCAGAGTATTGGATCTGCTCTCCTATCAACTGGGGGCACATCCTTCTCGGGATGTCAACAGGTCAGATCTAGGCATTACTGAATCCAATTTAATCGGATCTAACTTTATTGGATTCGGACTTCAATGCAAAATTAATACCAAATTTGAATTAGATTTTTAATCAAACTTGGATTAATGGCTACCAAATCTGACTAATTAATCAGATTCGGATTTGGGTCAGATATCAGGTTACATTCAACCCATTGACATCCTTACATCCGGCTTAGGGGTGTACACAACTTGGTCAGGCATACCCGACATCTCAAACCGATTATAAATGACCCAATCCTAATTTTATTAGACTCATGAGTTCAGGTGGGTCCAAAATATGGACTTGTAATGAAAATGGGTATTGGGTATTATAAATGCAGATCCAAACTTTTTTTTTACCCAACCCAAATGGTTTCCCATATTATAAAACCAAAATGACCCAATCTCGTCCTGATTATGTATCTGAACCTATTTTATTCTTGAACCAACCCAAACCTGAACCAATACATACTTGAACATGCTAACCTGTAGGTCAACAATTCCAAGCAATACCAGACCTGAATTAGATCAGGTAGGGTTTGAATCTGACTTTTAGACCTGGTTTAGAATCAGATCTAATACAACCCGACCCAAATCGACATGATTCAACCTTTTTTTTATTTATAACTCGAAGAAACTGCACCTGGCACGAAGACCTTGTGGCTGATCAGCCCGCCATACCAACAGTCATCGTGCCTGCAGTGTAAAACTTCGAGGCTAAGACCCTGCCCCGAGGCCTATGCTACGCATTGGCAACCTTGCTGTAAGGGATGCTACCGTAACCTTGGTGGCCCCGTGTCAGGGTTAATGCTGCATGCTTAGAAGAAGACATAAAGCTAACCCCATTGAATGAATTAGATGGGAGAGCTCCTAAAGCTGACAATGCCTGCAACAAATAAGAAGGTGAGAATCTGCCTTTTGAATTTAATGGTGTTTTTATAACTATGGTGGCAGAGAAGCTTTGTTTTTGTTTGTTTTTGGCTTTTTTTTTTGAGACTTGGGAGGACTAGCAGTCTGTTTGTATGCATGGCTTCTTTCAACTGCGACCGACATCTTATCTTGTTTATCATCTCCATAATTTAAATGGAACAAAGGCACCTCCCATCTTCAACCGTCCATTGCAATAGCAAGTAGAATCAACCGATCCAGGTCCGGGCTGGAAATTCCGGGCTAAACCTAACCTCCTCCCCTGAATATACACTATCGATGGAAACATCGCCGATATTTTGAAAATATCACAACTTTATAGCGATATATATTCTCAATGGTTGACACAGTACCAAAAATATGGCACAGATTTTTCTATTATTTATGTTTTTATTTACACTTCTTATGCATCTTTTATATATTTATTCATTTTTGTATGAGTTGACATTTTCCGAAAATTCTATCAAGAAAAACTAAAATTTTCAAAATATCGCGAGATTTTCCCTTGCACAGATTTTCCTGAGAACGAGATTTGTGAACTTGATGCAAAGAGAAATAAGGTGATAAGATGACCAATAAGTGAACCTAGAGGTCAAGCTTGCAGTAGTGCTGTCATTTGTGTGAAGGATGAGAATTTTACAAATAATAAAAATGGAAATTTTGAGGGGGTAGAAAAAGTTAACGTGCGTCTAGGCATAGCAGCATTTTATCTGTCGGCCAACTCTCAGTGTCGGTCACCAACCTTTTCTTTTCTGCAATCATATTCTGAAGAAGTGCGAGTGCTTGACACTCTGCATGAGTTTCAAAAACCAGCCCTAAAGAAAGCTTTTTTGCCACTCATTGCAGTTTCCACTTCAAACATGTCCCTTTTTTTTTTGTCAATTTCCAACAGGAAAATGATATCTTGGATTGAGTTTGGAAAGTAAGATGATAAAATTCCAATGCCCCTTATTTAGGGTAACAGTTCTATGAAAAACTAGTTGATCCTAAACAGTCTTTATTTCCTAAAAACCATCCTAAATCACTTTATATATAGACGCCCAAGTGTTTGCTTAATATGAACTTACAGACATTTTTATCATAGATTAGACATTTTTATCATAGATTAGATGAGGTTCTTTTCATGATTAAGAGTTAAAAATTCATCAGCTCTTATGGTACTAAAACTTGCTAATAAAAAAAATAAAATTTTTAGTTATAAATTGATTTAATCCAAACTATCATTTTCCCATAAACAAGAAAGAATGAATACATTTAAAAGTTTACGCAGGAAATCTTAAAGGCCACTTCAACTTTTTACACAGTTGATCTTTTAACTGTTAAAAGAATCTTCATATAGAGATAACTCACGCTCGTTAAGATCTACTATATTGTATGGAATGGATGGTGATAATATAGAACCGCAGAAGATAGTCCTCCAGCACCATCCGGTCCCGAGGGCAGGACATAGAATGAATCAAAGGAGGCTCCTTTCGTCGCTACTTGGATTCAAAAGGTAACCTTTGGAAAAGTTACGGTTTGGTTTACTTTTGACTATCTGCTTTTTTTTATAGAAGGGGAGGGGGGCTGTTCGCCCTTGGAAACTCCTTTGTCGTTGATAAAGTAAAAAAAAACTCAATTCTAAAAAACTCAATTCTTAGTGCCAAGGATCCGTCACGACTTGAAGGAAGGAGTGAGGCTGACTTCATCCAAGTCAGCGAAACTAGGAGTGAGGCTGACTCCATCCATATTACTCCATACATAAGGTACTCTTTCTTTCTGGAGTGTGGGGCTTGCGGTTCATAAAACCAATGTTCAACTACACCAAAGGCTTGAAGGGCCACTATAGAAGAGAAGCTAGAAGTGGGCAGTGAAGGGTCGAGAGTAGGCAACGAGCGTAGAGTGATCGTCTACACTCGATTAATGGGCAAGAGCTTGACGAAGCGAGCGAGCCCATTAATCGAGCTCCGCGTCGAACAAAAAGCGACTGCGAGTGAGTTGACCTTCCGAACAACATAGATAGTTAGAGCGGCGACAGCGAGACTTGGAAGTGCGGAACGATACTTTGTCCATATCATCATCCGATGAGTGGAAAGAAACAGCGAGACTCCATCTGATGAAGAACGAGCTAGGGGGTTCGGCAAGTAGGGATGGCAGTGGACCGGGGGAAAGCGGGGCCCCGCCCCGCCTCGCCCCGTTTGGACCGGGGATGGAGGGTATGAAACGGGGATGGAGGCGGGGACGAAGGTTAAAATCCATCCCCGTCCGGGGGTGGAGGCGGGGATGGACGTGCACGTTCCCCCGCCCCGCCCCGCCCCGCCCCGCCCCGCCCCATCCCCGCCCCATCCCCGCCCCGGCCCATCCCCGCCCCGGCCCCGGCCCATCCCCGTCCCGGCCCCGCCCCGCCCCATCCCCGTCCCGGCCCCGCCCCATCCCCGCCCCCAACCCTTATACTCTTAGTTGTTTTATTTACTAACCCTAACTTCCTAATCCTAACCCTGGAGCCGCCGAGCAGGGCCATCGTCTCTTCCCCTTCCCCAATCCCCATCCGCACTGTCATTGGAGCCGGGCTGTCGCCGACCACCATTGGCCGTCGCCGACCACCGTTGGCCATCGCCGACCATCTCCTCCCTCTTTTCTTTTTCCTTTCCCCGTCTGTAGCCTTGCATCGTCGGAGCAGCGTAAGTTCTCTTTTAGCTTGAATAGTTTAGAGCATAGCGCCCGCTTGATCATGAGTAGGTCAGGTGATAAGAGTAACTACTTGCTTGGCCTGGGTGGGATAGGTGATCAAGCGTTAGCCTTTGTTACTTTGCAAATTGAAAGGGGTTAAAATATGGTAGAGAGCAAGCAAGGTAGCTTGTCGAGAAAAAGAAAAACAGGAATTTTCCAAAGCTGATATTTGAGAAATGTGGAATTTTGAATCTTCTATTAGTAGAAATGTTAAGAATCTTGGAAATTTTGCACACTTGGTTTCATGTAACCACTCCCTAGATTTGATGAAAATCTGGAACTTTTTGTTGGTATTTGGTAGTACATAAATAGTTGGAATGACAAAAACCGTGACTTTTTTACTTTTTTTTTATCATCCAAATGTACCCTAAGTTTAAAATCCTAGGTTTCGTGAAGGATGCTTCCTTTTCTTAATGCTTTTACTTCATGGCTTGGATACCATTCTTCTTGTTAGTCTATAAGTCACCATGTGAGGCGATTTTCTGATTTATGCAAGTGACCACAAAAATCTAACTCGATTAAATGAAGATGTATGAAAGCAATTGAATCCAAGCTAATTTTTCAAGAAATTCATTCTGTCAATGTTTCCTGATTAAATTACGATAAATTATATAAAGTAATCAGCTAGAAATATTTTCTGGGCAGCTTACAATTATGCTTACTAGTGCAACTATAATTTGGTTTGCGAAACACCTGGTTCAATGCTATTTCTAGAATGTCCGAGCCCTAAGATTCCCTTGTTCTTAAAACTTGGTTGTTTTATTTTTTGTTGCCACATGCAAAATCGTCCACCTTGACATGGTCATAACCCTTAGGCCAGTCCAGATGCATCTTTGATATCAAATGTGCTCAAGTTGACCTGTACCTTGAATGTACTATGATAATCATGCAAGCCTGACTGGAATGCTTTTGCATTTTTCAACTGCATTTCTTGGGGATTAATTTAAAGTTGTAAGGATTAATCCATGGTTGGTAATAGCTTGTCCTTAAAGGTCATGTTTTTTATTTTCTAGTCTGGTTGTCTGGATCTGTACATTGCTATAAATCGTGGTAAGTTTATAATGATATTTTCCTTTTATTTGGAGTACAGTGAAAATATTTGGATATACTAAATATTCAGCTTGGACTGTATGATAATTATGTGTCACTCTACTACTTGATAGCGTGCCTTTCTCTTTATTAAATATTTTTCATCGAAGTTTCAAGCTTATTGCACCTGCTAACATCCAAGCCATTTTCAATTTTGGTTGGTTTTGGTTGGTTCAAGTTGTTTCTGTATAAAATTTAATTATGGAGAAATCAATTAAAGTTCATATCTGATAAGCAGTCTTAATATTTGTTGATAGTCTCTTTTTTGTGAATGTTTTGTAGATCTATAAGTTGGTGGCCAGTAATTTGATATGGAAGAGGAAGAACCATTAACCAATAAATTAAGTTCTCAACCTTCCAGTTCACATAGTATGTCTCAAGCTCTGGTTACACCAGTTGATAGCAACCATGTTTCAATGGAAGATAATGAAGATCAATCAACTGATTCAGGTAGATTTGCACTTGAACAGACAAGTAGGCATAAATCAGTTGTATGAAAACATTTCACTAGGAAAAAGATTGGTGGAAAGGATAAGTCAGAGTGCAATCATTGTCATAAATGTCTTGCTGGTGGTGCCAAGGCTGGAACTACTCATTTGCATGATCATATTAAGATTTGTCCTAGGCTTAAGCATAATAATATGAAGCAATATATTTTGGCTACAAACAATGCTACAGTGAATGCCGAAAAAACAATAGAGAATTGGCAATTTGTTCAAGATGCTGGAAGAAGGGATCTTGCTATGATGATTATTCTACATGAATATCCTCTTAGTATGGTTGATCATTATGGGTTTAGAAAATATTCTAATACTCTTCAACCCTTGTTCAAAATGATTACTCGAAACACTGTAAAGAAAGATATTCACAAAATTTATAATGTGGAACGAGACAAGACAATAAAATTGTTGGAAAAAACTAAGAGTAGAATTGCCATCACTACAGACATGTGGACATCTTCCAATCAAAAGAAGGGATACATGGCTATCACTGCACACTTCATTGATAATTCTTGGAGATTGCAAAGTCGAATCATAAGGTACTTGTCAAATGTCAATCATTTTTTTTTAATTCTTACTAACATGTTTTTGCAATATCAATATTTAATCGCCTTATTAAATTATGTTCAGGTTTTTATATGTACCTTATCGACATACCAAAGAAGTTCTTGCTGAGTGTTTGATGGATTGTTTGTTTGAGTGGAACCTTGATAGAAAGTTGATAAGTTTGACGATGGATAATTGCACCACTAATGATGCAGTTGTAGATATTTTATTGGATAAACTTCCATTTGG